>NW_024735304.1:0-244301 GCF_018991925.1 Homarus americanus | reverse complement strand
TGTATTATTCATCACGGCTAAATAACCACCACCAATAACAATCATACCACAAGCACCACAACAACCACAAGAGCATTAACCATCAAAAGGAAGAACCATCACTATATCAACCACAACAATAATAACCATCAGTATTAATAATTTTAAATTCCACCACAATAGATCATATTCCATCTATCACAATCAAATACAATCTATCACCACTAACAATGAACTAATTCCACACAGCAACCAACACGACAACAACAACCATCGCCACAACACCGCAAATCTACTACAACAATCATAACCTCCATTAAACAACCACCACCACCACCAAGATGCGATAACATAACAACAAATCCACCACCACCACAACAACAACAACTATTTTAATAACCATCACATATAAACGGTCACAAATAAAACCAACACATCTATAAACGTCACAACCACTACACTGAAGTCAACCTAAAGTTCATAAATATAATCCTTACTATCGTCTGTCACTCTCGCGTTCTACGACCAATACATCTAAGCGAAGGAAAAAAAATGTATATATTCTTAATGGTAGAGAGAGAGAGAGAGAGAGCGAGAGAGAGAGAGAGAGAGAGAGAGTCGGCCTCCAGGACCGAATGGATCGCATTTTAATGTACTATATAAAACGGCATTTAGATAATTACCTAATTTAGGGCAGCAGGGTCATGAGGCGTCACAGTCTCCAACTTTCTTTCTTTCTTTCTTTTCTTTCTTTCTTCTTTTCTTTCTTCACTTTTCTCTCCCATTTATCTCCTCCTTTCTTTCTCCTGCTCTCCATTCTGCCCTTCCACTGTTTTCCTTTCTTTTATCCTCCTTCTTTTTTTCCTCTTTTCTCCTCATTTCCCACCTCTCGGCTTCCTCCTCCTCCTCCCTTCCCTCCTACTCTCCTCCCATCTCACCCCCAATTCACAGGCGCTACCAGAGCTAAAGGTTATTAGGTTGGTTAGGTTATATTATCGAACCAAAGCAGTTCAACAAGAAATAGCCTGGTATTGTTTCAATTAATGGACGTACATGAAAACAAAAATCTGTTTTGTCGGAGTCGAGAAGAGAATACCTGAATAAATCAGAAAGAATACAATTGAAAACTCGATCTAAGCGATAAGACTACTGGGTAATCAGCCAGGTATACATGAAAATCTCTGCTCCTTGCTGCTCCTGAGATAAAACCACCATCGTGTAGCATATGACCCTTAAGACCAAGTGGATATGCGGCCTGGAGTAACTGAGATGATTCACTGCCCTGGATAACTGATGATTCATCTGTCTTGATAACTGATATTCTGGCCCAGTTCTGGGTAATCATACCTCCAGATTATATATATATATATATATATATATATATATATATATATATATATATATATTTTTTTTTTTTTTTTTTTTTAAATAGTGTCGATATATTTAGTTTAAAATCCTTGTATGTCGATATAATTAGCGTAAGAATCCTGGATGCCGTGGAGTATAGTTTTAATTGTTCTCAACATAGAGATACTATTTCAGAAATAGACTCTTCCTGACCTGACCCTAAAGCATTCAGAGGAGAAACCATTTGATCAAATATTAACGAGAAAATATTTATCTTTTTATCTAGGTAATTTCGTCGGGGAGCCTTTATAGTAACAATTAATTGAATCCATAATATTGTTATTACCTACTTATGGGATATATACCCCACAAAAGGCACAGCATTGTCGGTAAGAACATCGCATGGCAGTCACGCCGCTGGGCGCTACACGTTGCTTCAGAAGACGAAAGCTCAACGGTCTTCAGAGACGATATGAATCTCAGGTCCTCGATAACCCAACCCACGTTAATAAGAGATTTCTCCTTGCACTCCACCTGCTGAATAACTCCAACAACATTATCTTATAAAAAATTGAATATCGTATCACCGGTATTCATCCGGTGTATGGACATGTTCATTATCGGCTTTGTTACCCAGGAGCAGAGCAGAGAAAGTGAGAGAGCAGTAGCAGCACGCATCATCGCCATCTGCCTGCAAGAGAGAGAGAGCCAACATTGAATCTGGTAATATATCAGACATATTTTCATATAATGGTAACATTGTCTCTGAAAAACTGCACCCGAAAAAAAGGATATCCCGGTAATCAATATAATTCCAGATTATGGCTAGAAGTTAGCATCCCATCTATAAAGCCCAACACAAAGACAGACACACACACATGCACACACACACACACACACACACACACACACACACACACACACACACACACACACACACACACACAGCGCACACACCTTTCCGCAAGCTAGTTATTACAGAGGTCATATCGAACAATGAGTGCATTTAGGCATATTTCTTAACCATGGACCCATTCTAAATTATAATTGTATATTTCATGCTATATAGTTTCTTTTCATTAAAACCGTTATTATATACATACACATACATACACATACATTATTATTACATACTTAATTGCCATACCTTACAGAGACACTCTGCCATCCATACATACTGAAAATACTTTATTTAGAAGGTTCATTGATTTTATGTTCTTGATCCTAAAGAGACTCGGGCAACAGTAAGTGGCACTGCAGAGAGGAGGAAGGACATGTGGAGGGCGAGATTACACGGTTTAGCAAGGAGATGGTAGAGTGAGTAGAGGGAGGACTGACTGACCTGGATATGGAGGAGCAGAGCAGCAGCTGGTGAGATTGATGGAGTGGCTGACACGGTGTAGGATAGGAAAAATTGGTAAGGATGCTTTGACAGAGAGCAATACGGAGGAGCGTAGCAGGA
The DNA here is from genome assembly GCF_018991925.1 of Homarus americanus. NCBI lineage: Eukaryota > Metazoa > Arthropoda > Malacostraca > Decapoda > Nephropidae > Homarus > Homarus americanus. The sequence continues at coordinate 241,513 of NW_024735304.1, read as the reverse complement.
TGGCTGGGATGGATAGGTCATTATAGGTGGTAGTAAATAACTGCATGTGGCTGTGGACTTAATTCCTACTGTTCTCAACTCTTAAACAGCGGAGGAGAGCAACGATTTATCCTCTTGATATATATGTAAACGTAAGGGAGTTCAGTTAAACATTAAACGCTTCTATTTTTCTTCACACATCTGTTATTTATTCCACGAGAGAAGAGAAGGCGAGATGATATATTATATGATAGGAAGAATTATGAACATATCCGGAGAAATCCTGTTTTCCTCTGTTTGTGGGATTCATATTGAGTAGTGAATTATAAGACGTTTGAAAACCTGCTTGTTCTTTGGTATCAGACAGATAAATAACCGTGGGATACCCATATGCGTAGTTTATGTGATATTTCCAGCTGCTGGCGTAGTGTTTTGATATATAATGTCGTCTGTCGATATGTGCGCTATCCGGAGAAATATGTTCTAGTAAGTACATCCAGCTTCGACTGGATCATTACAGCGCCCTATTACACTTCTCATTGACTTTATTTTATAAATTTAGATATAACGCCATAATTTTTGCCGATTCTGATTCTTTTAGCAAAGAAATTAATGCACGCCTTCCAGCTTTCGGGGCTCGGATAGGTAAGACTCTAAGTGAGTTTGAGAAAAATTCGTGTTTTAATTCACTTAATGCGAGACACCAATTTGCTTTCTTTTGGGGATAATTCACTGTGCTTTGGAAGACTTGATTGGTGGGGTTCGGAGAGGAAACCAGCGGTTCTGGGGAACTAATAGGTCTTTTTTCCTCGTCGGTTTTCAACGTTAAGGAGTCGTTGTTTATGTTTAAAAGGTTCTATGCCTTCTGGCGCTCGTGGATCTACAGAGCTTCCATTACACTTTCTGTCTGCGATTACTCTTTTATCATTACATATAATAACATTACAATTTCAACTATAAGAAAGTAGTAATGAAATAGTAACAGTATGTGAACGCTGAACTCCTGTTAAACTAACCTATCCTGTTATGTCACACACACACACACACACACACACACACACACATACATACATACATACGCCATACATCTCTACTTCTCTTTGCTGTCTCTGCAATCCAGGAGCATCGATCATCCAGCTATGATACAAAGATATGAGTTATAGATGTCACCCTCGATGCGAGCTCCTGAGGTGAATCAGAGGCCGATACGAACCTGCAAATACCGTCCACAGGTGTGGCACGTGGAATGGCTACATCTAATGCCCGGGAGGGGCAGCGCGATCTTTCCGGCGCTGGCACATCTGCCTCGATATGCAGTCGGGCTAACTCGAAAGTATTGGCACCTTCTCGTGGTGCTCCTCAAGCGTTATGGGTGGGGTGATCGTCTCCCAGGCGAGGGGTCGATCTGTCACTTTTCAGGTTTGTCTTATGACTATCCTGCTACCTTTTCAGTTGTCCGCCAGCATTACGTACGTGATAGTCTACTGTCGTTCTTGCGGGTAACATCGCCAGTCCATCGTCGATTTTCACGGATAATAGCAGCCTCGATGCTCTGGTTGGTGTCAGCGAGAATACCAGCATTTGCTCTATTGTTTTCTCAATGAACCAGGATGATGGAACGCCTACAAGTGCTGGTAGTTCTATATGTGACCCATGTCTTGCCATTGCTGGTGAGCGGACTATGTCTGTCCCTGTTTCACCTTAATACAACCCATATTTGTATTGCTTCCCTACTTATCAGATATTTATATCAACTCTACTGTAAAAATATGTATATAATGCATTTGTAAAAATTTGTATATAAACAACGAAGTGATAATCATGCGTATTCTCATATGCTCTACTAACGTGTTATGTCCATTATTCCATATGACACCAAATGTTACATAATACTTCCTTGAAATACTGTAAATGCTACGGTATACCTGTATACCAGGTGCCACTAAGAGCCAGCTCTCAATTGGCTCAACCATGTCATTATTGTTATTATTATCACTCTGTCTATATTTTACTGGCTAAATAAACCGTTTCAAAAGCAAATCAATATCTATACTGATCGATATACGTGCTGCTTTGTAGATAATTCAGCTCCCCTACAGCTGGCCACAGTACGGGTAATCTTAACGAAATTGAAATGCACATCTGATCCGATGTTGAATCTTCATCAATGACCGTGGTGGTGGATGAGTGGGGCCAAGATTGAGGGTAACATTAGAGAAGGTGCAATTAAGCTGGATGGATGGTGGAGGAGTGGCTGAACAAGGGGTTGACTGTAAGAATATGAGTCTTACGTATGTTCGCTGCAAACGTGCAAAATGGCTGTGTAGGTGCTCAGGATCTCCTGTAGGTCGCGTTCAGTGTGAACTGACAGGTAAAGTTCCGTGATTGATAGCTGACACCTTTTGTTCCTGCCTGGAGTCATCTTATGTTGAAATGTCCTTCATCCCGAAATGGATGTCTACCCCATCGTCTAAATTGACACTGGCACGAGTAAGGAAATCAGCCAAGAAATGAAACAGAGTTGGTGCCAGTCCACATCCTTGTTTGGATAGGAAAAAATTCAGACTTTGGTGTCATTGTGCAGGACACCCGTTCATGCCATCATGGGTTACACATAACGGTGACATAATTGGTGGGCTTCCTATTGACCGGTTGAAGGCCTTAGACAGGTGTAAACTGTTCTCTACACTTTTCCCTGTATCTGGTGGTCAGCAAGTATATTTCAGTGGTGCCAAGTGATGGTCTAAAGCCACACTGAGATTCTGGGAGGAAGTTTTTATTGGGGAGAAGTCTGCTTAGGGGATCAGGCGATAATCTTGCCAGATACGGATAGGCAGGACTCAGGTAGTTGCATAGTCTGACCGGTTTCCTTGTTCTTTTAAATATTGACGACAGAGGCATCTTTTAAGATCTTGGGGATTTTCTCTCCATACATCTTCTAGAAGAGGAGACAGATGGTAAGCAGATGTCGTCCTAACTTTTATAACCATCGGCTGGGATTCCATCATTTTCAGAGGCTTTGCATCTTCTTATTTATGTGTAGCTTCTTCATCACGGGATGGAAGAAATAGCTGAAGCGGGTTAGCCCTAGGTGCTGAGGACCTGCTGGGTGTTTCTGTTGAGCAGGGGAATGGTAACCCCCAGCGCTGGAGGATGCTCCTTCTCCTTAATTAGGAGTAGCGATGAGCGGGGCCGTGCTATTAGTAGCTGGGCCATACATTGTTTAGTGGAATTGAAAAATTCCGCATCTCAGGTTGGTCCGAAATTTTTACGTTTCAAGCTTTATTTTTCCTGTTCATTCTTTAGATCACAAAGTTTGTGCGCCTTTGCTTTCTTCTGCGGAAGGTATCGTTTTTGTTCGGATAGAGGTTGGTATCAGTAAGTGAAAGCAGCACGTTTACCATTGATAAAGGCCGTCTGTTTACTGATTATTTTCATCAAACCAATCCCAGTGTTTTCTTTCGATCTGGCCGAGGTTGCCGGGTTTTATGATGACAGCATCGAGGATACCCCATTCGGCACCTCGGATTTAGGTTGTTTGTTTGTTTGTTTATCAGCCCATCGTCGAGCTGCTCTCTGAAAGCATGTTCTACCGCTTCATCCTCCAGCGGTGTTAAAACATCTTTGGAGGCCTTTGCCGTCGCCGTTTTGGGGTGAAGTAAAGGGAGAGTTTGGATCTGATAAGCCGATGATCTCTGTCACAGTGGGCTGGGTCACTCATGACTCGGGTGATGAGGATATCTCGCGGTCTCTTTTCTAACAATGATGTAGTCTGAGATGCCAATGTTTGATCGTGAGTGTTGGAAAGGTCCATTGAGTCTGTCCTGCCTAATCACGGTGTGCGATGGTAGGATATGTTCAGAGCACTTACTGAGGAGGATGCCGTTGAGATTACACTCGCCCTCTGTTTCTCCCTATGGTTCCTGCACATGTAATATACTCAGCACTCCTGGTAATAAGGTCACCAAGGAGCACAACCACCTTCTCTGGGGATAGGGGTTAGCACTCTGTCAAGGGCGATAAAGGCCTCCTTGGTGTCATCCCTGCATCATCCAGGCGTCACTGATAAAAAACATTACGTGAGTATTCAGTGGGACTCAGCAAGGGCCTGTGGCTCGTTGTTTCCTATAGCTATTTCAGTTAGCCTATGTAGGATGAACTGTCGAATGACAAAGCTAACTCCATAAATGCGGTTTCTCTCCACACAGCAGGCTTACCCTTCAGAAGAAGGTATCGACCCCCCCGTGTTTAGGGTCGACCTCGTCTGGGAGCTGGGACTCACTATGGTTGCTATGTCGATGTTCATACCTAGACGCTCATTTTGCCAATATCCAGAAGGGTCGTGACATTCTATGCAGCGACCACAAGAAGTTGTATGTTTGTTTTTCTTTGATCTGTGATTATGTTTTGATCTCATTAGATGACCTTCCTGGGTCGGATTCCGGTCATTTTTTTTTTTTTGCAGGTTATGTTTAGGGCACCTTTTCTAGCTCCATCCCCATGTGGGGTGAGCAGAATGGCTCTGGGAAGGGTTTCTCAGTCGCAAAGACAGACCGGATTGGCTGCTGTCTCATCCCAATGCATAAACGACTATCTTATCTATGCCACCTGTGCTGAGTTATGTTGTTACTAGAGACTCTGGCAGGTGCTCTGCCTGTCTGTCGCCACGTCTGCCGCCATAGGACTTTGGGGGTTTAGCGGTTTTATTGATGAGGTTTGTGTGCTGGGTGATGGCTGTGCGGTTTTGATTTATGTGGCGAGGCTGGAGCCAGGCTGCAACCACACATCTTGGGTAACTGCAACGACAGAGGTGTGTGTATGTGTGTGGGGTGGGGTTAAGATGTGTTTTGGTGGACAGAGTGGCTGCTGGCCCAGCAACCGTTGTCATGGTGTTTGGCCATCCCCTTCTTCCTGGCCAAACACCTGCCCTCCCTCAGCGCTAAGTACACATATATATATATATATATATATATATATATATATATATATATATGAAAATCATATATATATATATATATATATATATATATATATATATATATATATATATATGAGTAGAATACACAAACAATATTACTACCTGTTTAAGATCCAAACCCAGAATACACTGCCGTCCCTTAGTCTTTAGTCTTGCTATAATCAGTCACAATAATAACAGAGGTCATGTTCTGAAGTTGATTTATTTGATCTTCTAATGACGATAAAAAGTATCTAATTATCTCAGGTAAAACTCCCATATAACCTGTTGTATAAAATGAGTGTCAAGCGCAATTGAAACTATAGCTTGGGGGGTTTTGGAGACTGAACCACCTGGAGGGAGGGGGGAGGTGAGAGGAGAGGTGGTGAAAGAGTAGAGAAGTGGTGGAGGATAGTGTGTTTCTACGTAAGGCGCAGAAGAACAGTGAGATAACGAATGCATAAAGACCGTGAGGGCAGAACGTACATATAAGTTAGGGAAGAGGTATATTGAACATGTGGAGGGGACATAGAAAGGGAATTGGGGGGATGGGAGGTAGAGAGGAGAAAGGGGAGATAGAAGGGAAGAAGGAAATGTATAAATAAATGGATGACATGGGAAGTGGAGGCTAGGGGTGCATTTTAAGAGACAATGAACCAGTAATCATTGGCTTCCTTTGCAGCCACGGGAATTGCTCATAATTCACGAGATCTATTTACTGCCACTGGTTGTTTGAGCTAGAGGGAGGAAGTTAAATTTGTTTGGCCCACATACAGGTTTTAATAGCTCAGGAGATCAAAAACTGGATATCAATGCCAAGTCCTGATACGTAATATGATCAATGGCTTTCATGTGGTCACATACCTACATGGCCATGGTAACTATATGTACACATGGTTACAAATGATAAATATCCTTTCTTTCATGCCAATAATAACATGTACCATCAATACTTACATGCCTGCCACACCAACACACTTATTTAAAACCAATATGTTCATATATATAGCACAAGACCTATAAACCTATGTACGTACATGTCAATAATACTAAAACGTAATGTCCAACATGCAAGATTCATACAGTACATGACCACAATATTTACACACATGTCCACAATACCAAATATACGCACATATCCACAATATCTATACACGTAATGTTCAAGGTACATATACATAGTGCAATAAAAGGTTACGTCTGCCAATATATACGATGTGCATGTGTTCACAACAACTAATTACGCATATGGCCACAATACTATAAAAACACATGGCCACAAATACTTACATATACACATGGATACAACATCTAAATACGCACATGGCTGTAATACCTGCATGACGCATGGTCGCCAATACGTACAGACACACACATTAATAACACCTTTGACACCTACACGACCATAAACCGCGTATATTTACATATCTTGTGTTCGCTGCAGGTGCTGGGTCTTGCACCTGCGCCCATCTGGCGGAGTGCGACACAAAACCCATTCTCGTGACAAACCGGTTTATAAGACAGGACTGAGTTCTTCTGACACTACCAGTACTATTCCTGAACCGGGTTAAGGCCGAGGTTAGCCTCCTGCACCAAAACCTGTCGTCGCCAGTTGACCATCATGAGGAGAATTTAGCTTACTCTTTCGATCTAGTTCTCACCAACACACATGTAACACAATCCAAGCAGATTCATTCCAAACTAGTGTTTACGTCAAATTTGATCAGTTACAACAGGTCAGCCTTCACGGCGATGGTTTGGACCATTTTGGCCTCCACTGCAATCTCTAAACAAAGAGGTATTAATAGCTGACTTTGTCCCAGGTATTTTCAGCCTACCTTCATGAAGTGGGATACCAGTTTGAAATTGGGGAGGAAAGCCGACGAGTATAGTGTCAAGCATAGCTTCTTGTGTACCTGAAGCTAGTATGTTAGTGTATATAAACTGAACTGTCCCTAAACGGGCAATATGCTCATGGACCCACTTTCGCTTTTTCTCATACTTCAAAGATTCCAGTCGCCAGGTCAAGCAAGTAGTCTTAAGTAATAAAAAATCAGCCCATCTATTGGACGATGGATCCAGGAAGTTTACCTGCAAATGTCCCAAGAGTTGGATTACTGGAGGTGCACAGCAGCAATAATATGGTAATTAAAAGAAATAACCTCACTGGCGATGATCGACAGGCAATCGTTCCGTGGTAGGATGACAGTGATCGTCCTCCGTTGCTAGTCTCTGCATTATTCTACGTGATTACAGAAGAATGGAAGCGGAGGAATGCATATCTAACCACGCAATTACACTCGAGAAACAACTTTTAAGTGAATAATATCCTGACTTCCAGGGTATCCATTTACTGTACTAAGAGTCAGGAAATACCTCACTTTGTTACGCTCTTAATGCACACACATACTCATCTAATGGTATCGCTAATTTTACCTCGGCATGAGAGATAACTCATTCATATTGAGAGCCCTGAGGCTGCTCAGCATACAGCATTATATAGAGACACAACTTAAGACAATAAATTCAAGCCCAAGATCTTGGCCAGACCCGCCATCTGGTCACATCCATTCTCATGATCAAAGTTAGTCAGAGGAGTAAATGTTTAAAACTTTTCAATTGCTATAATTTTACTTTGTGTGAGTTTCTGAATAAAGTTTAAATTTTTAATAATTTTGTGTTTTAAGCAATGGATTTCCAAGCAGTTTAAAGTTCAAGTCTCCAGTTACGCATTGGGAAACAGCAAAACATATACTTTTGTCGCTCCTCCCGTAAATTAGGATTTATATCTTATCTGTGAAATATATATATATATATATATATATATATATATATATATATATATATATATATATATATATATATACTTATATATATGCTATGTATATATATATATATATATATATATATATATATATATATTATTTATATATATATATATATATATATATATATATATATATATACTGCCATATATATATGTGTGTGTTTGTATGTGTGTATAAAAGTGTTCTCGTGTGGTAGGTGTGTTATACCAATTATGGCTGCAGGTAAGACATTTTTCCTCAGTCCATTCTAATTATTAGTTTTCCTCTTCGTTGTGCTGCTTGAGAGAGGTATGCTTCAATACTGGCTATATAACAACAAGGCGGGCTCAGCGCTACAACTAAACATGTAATTATTCTTTCTTATCTTCCAGAAGTTGTTAATTTACTCCTTGCAGTTGTTCACGAGACATTTTAAGTATTTCCATTTAATAGATATGGTACTAAGCACTTTGAGCGGTTAATATCACGTTCATGAAGTGCGTTATCTGTCTCTATTAAAGGTAATTTTAAGGAGGTCCGTACGCGTTAATAAATAACACATTGACAGGCCAGTATGTCCAGTGAAGAACATGCAACATGATAACACACATAACACATTACTGCCGCAAGGCGGTAGGTACAGGCAGCTATCAAAACAGGGAGGGGTACTTACTGTCTGGGAAGATATTAAAGCATAATGCTGGTCAATGGTAGAATCATGCAGACTAGAAGTCCTGGTTGCTGATCTGACTTTCTGCTTTCTGCCTCATTTAAACACAATTGCAGGGTCTCAATTGTTTTCTTACTGACAACACAACATACATGCAATATATCGTTTCTCCTCTTGATTTTTTTAATTTTCATATTTATTTGTGGCTCTGAGTATTATTATTATTATTATTATTATTATTATTATTATTATTATTATTATTATTATTATTATTATTATTATTATTATTATTATTATTATTATTATTATTATTATTATTATTATTATTATTATTGTATTTTAGTTTTAGTTTTTATTATGAACCAATTATTATTTTTATTGTTATTATTATTACATTTTCGTCCCGAGGCTCCGATGTGGGTCAGTGACCTGTGACCGGGTGAGCTAATCCCTGTAAAACAACAAAGCAAAAAACACAGCACAACAGAACAATATAATAACACAATACAACGCAATATCAACACATGGCAATATAATAATACAAATATTTCACCCACCAACACACTACAACAAGAGTTTCACCCACCAACACAACAAGAGTCTCACCCACCAGTCTCACCCACCAACACAACACAACAAGAGTCTCACCCACCAGTCTCACCCACCAACACAACACAACAAGAGTCACCCCACCAACACAACACAACAAGAGTCTCACCCACCAACACAACAAGAGTCTCACCCACCAACACAACACAACAAGAGTCTCACCCACCAACACAACAAGAGTCTCACCCACCAGCACAACACAACAAACCACACCAACACAACAAGAGTCTCCTTACAACACAACAAGGTCTCACCCACCAACACAACAAGAGTCTCACCCACCAGCACAACACACCCCAACACAACAAAGAGTCTCACCCACCAACACAACAAAGTCTCACCCACCCAACACAACAAAGGTCTCACCACCAACACAACAAGAGTCTCACACACACAACAACTCACCCCACCAACAAGGTCTCACCCACCAACACAACAAGAGTCTCGCCCACCAACACAACAAGGTCCCACCAACCAACACAAAAACACCAACACAACACAACAAGAGTCTCACCCACCAACACAACAAAGAGTCTCACCCACACAAGTCTCACCCCACCAACACAAGTCTCACCCACCAAACAGCAGAGTCTCACCCACCAACTAGTACCCAACCAACCACAACACAACAAAGGTCTCACCCACCAACACAACAAGAGTCACCCACCAACACAACAAAGTCTCCCCCACCAACAACACAACAAACACAAGTCTCACCAATACCAACAAGGTCTCACCCACCAACACAAAAGTCTCACCCCCAACACAACAAAGAGTCTCACCCACCAACAAGAGTCTCACCCACCAACACAACAAGAGTCTCACCCACCAGTCTCACCCACCAACACAACACAACAAGAGTCTCACCCACCAACACAACAAGAGTCTCACCCACCAACACAACAAAGAGTCTCACCCACCAACACAACAAGAGTCTCGCCCACCAACACACACAACACAACAAGAGTCTCACCCACCAACACAACACAACAAGAGTCTCACCCACCAGTCTCACCCACCAACAAGAGTCTCACCCACCAACACAACAAGAGTCTCCACCAACACAACACAACACAACAGAGTCTCACCCCACCAACACAACACAACAAGTCTCACCCACCAGTCTCACCCACCAACACAACACAACAGTCTCAGGGTCTCACCCACCAACACAACAAGGTCTCGCCCACCAACACACACAACACAACAAGAGTCTCACCCACCAACACAACAAGAGTCTCGCCCACCAACACAACACAACCAGAGTCTCACCCACCAACACAACACAACAAAGTCTCACCCACCAACACCAACACAACGAGTCTCACCCACCAACACAACAAGAGTCTCACCCACAACAACACAACAAGAGTCTCACCCCACACAACAACAACTCACCCACCAACACAACAAGAGTCTCACCCACCAACCCACCAACAAACACAACAAGAGTCTCACCCACCAACACAACAAGAGTCTCACCCACACAACAACAACACAACACAACAAGTCTCACCCACCAACACAACAAGAGTCTCACCAACACAACACAACACAACAAAGTCTCACCCACCAACAACAGAGAGTCTCACCCACCAACACAACACAACAGAGTCTCACCCACCAACACACAGAGTCTCACCCACTAACACAACAAGAGTCTCAACCACAACACAACACACAGAGTCTCACCCACCAATACAACAAGAGTCTCGCCCACCACACAACAGAGTCTCACCACCAACACAACACACACAAGAGTCTCACCCACCAACACAACAAGGTCTCACCCACCAACACAACACAACACAACAGTCTCACCCACCAACACAACAAGAGTCTCACCAGTCTCACAACACAACAAACAGGAGTCTCACCCACCAACACAACACAACAACAAGAGTCTCACCCACCAACACAACACAACAAGAGTCTCACCCACCAACACAGCAAGAGTCTCACCCACCAACACAACAGAGTCTCAGTCTCGCCCACCAACACAGAGTCACCAACACAACAGAGTCTCACCCACCAACACTCAACCAACACAGCAAGAGTCTCACCCACCAACACAACACAACAAAGTCTCACCCACCAACACAGCAGGTCTCACCCAGAGTCACTCCACCAACACAACAAGAGTCTCACCCACCAACACAGCAGAGTCTCACCACCAAGGTCTCACCAGACACAGCAAGAGTCTCACCCACCAACACAACAAGAGTCTCACTCACCAACACAACAAGAGTCTCAGTCTCACCTGAGTCTCACCCACCAACACAACAAAGTCTCCCCACCAACACAACAACAAGTCTCACCCACCAGCAAGAGTCTCACCAACACCAAGAGTCTCACCCACCAACACAACAAGAGTCCCACTCCACCAACACAGCAAGAGTCTCACTCCACCAACACAGCAAGAGTCTCACCCACAACACAACAAGAGTCTCACCCACCAACACAGCAAGAGTCTCACCCACCAACACAACAAGAGTCTCACCCACCAACACAACAAGAGTCTCACCCACCAACACAACAAGAGTCTCACCCACCTGCCACACCTTTATGCCTGTCTCATGCCTATGCTAATCAAAATTTGTTAACATAAAATAATATTATAATGGTTAAGAGTATCTAATGCTTTTATGACTTCACAGGTTGGGTTAGGTTAGGTTACGTTAGGTTAGGTTAGGTTAGGTTAGGTTAGGTTAGGTTACGTTACGTAAGGTTAGGCGGTTGCTCAACCCTCTCTCTTGTCCTCTGTTGCACCGTCAACCATCAGGTGGAGTCGCTGGAATTTCCTTTGTTGCAACACCTCGAATTCTTCTTCTATCTTGTGGCAATAGTCGTTCTATTTGTGTGTGTGTGTGTGTGTGTGTGTGTGTGTGTGTGTGTGTGTGTGTGTGTGTGTGTGTGTGATTGGTTTACGGATGATACATATTTATTGGGCTGTATTGAATATGTTTCTCCTGCTAATGATACATCTGGCTTGCAGTGTATGGAGTGGATTATGTATTTCGTGTGCTATATATATCCTTGAGGTAATGTGTTCATGAGGGTGTGTCTCCAGTAAATAATGTGTATCCAGTGAACAATGTGTCCAGTAAGCACTCTCTTCAATGGTCGATGTGTATATGAGTGTGTGTGTCTTCGGTAAGCTATGTATCAAGTAAATTATGTATCAAGAGCAAATGTATCCAATGGAACACATTTTCAGCCAAACTCTTCCTACATAAACAAGATTTAATACATATGGCATTAATATCCTTGACAGGTGTGATCACAGATGTGCTCACAGGTGTGTTGAGTAACGTTGATTAACATTGAGTCTCCCTCCATCGTCTCCACGTATCATGTATTACCTCCTCCTACTCTTTATGCTATACTCTATGTATATGTATCATTCAATATACGCTCTCTACCTCCGCATTGTCCTCAGTCCGCCATGTATCATCTTTACACTTGTCTTCTCATCCATGTATCACCTCTACACCCGTCTCTATGTATCATCTATATCCTATTATCGCACTATGTATCACTGTGTTATCCTGGAGCATATATCATACACATTCTGGTCACTATAACTGGAGATGATGAAACCCAAGTATATAACTGGAGCATTACCTTATAATTTAGGAAATATATCACGAAATATATGAAAATCTGTTTTATATTTGCCTAAGATGTGGAACGGTCGCCTGTTCAGCGTATATTAATATGTAAATATGCACTTGGAAATATTACTGTATGTGTATATAACCTTTCATATGAAAAAATACAGAAAAATAGGTATATAGAAATATCTTAATATATTGTATAGTTCTTCACACACACACACACACACACACACACACACACACACACACACACCTGACCAGCCAACCAATCACTGATCTTCGTACTCTGAAACGCGGGTTATATTCACGAAAGGATCAATAAAAGGTCTGATATAAGCGCTCTCTCTCTCTCTCTCTCTCTCTCTCTCTCTCTCTCTCTCTCTCTCTCTCTCTCGTCAATATGAAGAATAACAATGAAGAATATTGCATCAACAAAACTTCCCCTGATGTATCAATTTCTAAACTGGACGCCTCTCGTGTATCTTGTGTTGTTGTGTATCATAAAACATGGTATGAATGTATGACAGGAAATACTCACCCGAATAAACTATAATATACTTCTATGTATAAAGAAAATGTTGACTGGTCGTATGGTCTCAAGTTCCCAGGGGCCATAATCGACTCTTGACTTAACCTTTATGATTTAGGGAGTCGAGTCTTGGTACAACCCGGTTTTAATGGGCGCCAATCCTGAACAACTCCAGTCCCAACGAGCCCCAACCCTAATGGTATTAAGAAAGGGGCTTGTTAGGACTGGAACCCAATTGAACTGCCAATCTAAAAAGACCTTAAATTTATATCCTGACTTAAACCTTTAGCTTTTAGGAAGACACCCGCACACACACACACACACACACACACACACACACACACACACACACACACAGAGCCTACCTGTGAATATGTGAGGGCTTCTAATTCCTACACTTTTCATTAATGAGTCTAGTTATTGTCACGTACTGCGGAAAAAAAATATTGGGCTTGTGCAGTTATTCGTGTGTGTGTGTGTGTGTGTGTGTGTGTGTTTGTGTGTGTGTGTGTGTGTGTGTGTGTGTACTAACTCATAGCAGCGGTCAATATATACATGTTGAGATCCTACACCACATAGATTCATTCAACTACGTTTTTTTTTCTTTCGTTGTGATCTAAATTTGACTTTGTAATGGACGTGACAGTTGTCGCTTTTGTTTTTGTTCACCTCGATGATTGGAATTTCTTGTCTTTGTTCGTATGTATGATGGGAATCGATATTTCTGTTCATATTTGTGATGCGAATCGATTTTTTTGTGTCATGTTTTGTGATGGGAATAAATTTTTTTTGTTCATATTTTTTTTTCTTTAAACTCTCATAGAATTCGATTTTTTTTTCCGTTGGGCATAATAATTAATTTTAGTCACTCATTTGGGTTCGTTAATATGACTCGTTTTTATTCTTATTTCTTCTCGTAATAACTAAATATCGGTAGAATTATATTAGATTTCTTTAAGCGATGTTTTTCTCATAATACTTGTATAATGTTTCTCTTCATCGCTTCACTATACACATTAGTCGGTGTGGCCATAAAGTAAGCTCAATTATTAGTATGGTCATCGTGATATAAGTGTGGCCATCCATGAAGTTTACCTATAGGTATGGCCATCAAAGAATACGTGTGGCCTCCTATGAAGTTTATTTATGTGTGTGGCCTTTTATGAAGTTTATCTATGTGTAGCCAATCAAGAGGCTTATCTAAAAGTGTGGCCATTCAACAGATTTATCAATAAGTGTAGCCATCCAAAAGGTTTATTTATAAGTGTGGCCATTGCAGGAGATTTATCAGTAAGTGTGGCCATCGAGAAGGTTTATCTATAAGTGTGGCCATCATGCACAAGACTAGACGGGGAGATGGAGGTGGGGGGTAGTAGGGAGGGGAAAGGGGGGTGGAGGTGTGGGGGGTTGGGGAAGAAGGAGTAGGAGGAGACGGAGGAGGAGGAGGGGCATCAACGGTGTAAATCTTCCTCACAATGTCTAAAACCAGACATTAATTTTGCCAACACAACAATCATTTCCTTTTTAGCGTATTGTTCAAATGGTTCTCACTGAATTATGACCATGATGCTTGTGTTTGGCTTTATTATATGATAGGTATAATTTATTTCTTTATATATATATACACACCTAGAGGTCACTTGTTAATGTACTCACGCCATAAAACAGTTGGACGGCTTATGTGAGTACAGTATATTTGTTTACGTTGGCAGGTCGGTTACTCGGCCCAAGATGTAGCAAGTTAATGTAGTCTTGAGATTATGTCATAAAAAGAAAACAGCGGTAGGTGTTTTCCTTGACTTTCTCAGTGACACGCTAAGGGATGCTTCGCCAGACGGATATTCGCTCGGTTTCTTCCCACAGTGGGGTTCGTTCATGGTACTTGTGATCACAAACCAGGCTGGAAATATTTACTTTTTACCTATAATATTTTTCTTTAACCTTATCTATTATTCTAAATTAGTTAAAAAAAATAATTATACTTGATCTGAATGTCTTACGCTACGCCATTGAAGTAATCAGTTTAAAAGTGTAAACATTATACACACACACACCTGCCGCCCGTTGTCATGACCAATGCTTGCTGTTATATCACCTGCCTCTCACTCACTCTCTCCTCCTTTTACCTCACTTTCATCATTCTTTCCCGCTTCACGCCCCTTTTCGTCCTTCTCTTTCTCTCTATTCCTCCATCCTGCCTCTCACTTATCTCTCCTTCCTGACTCTGACTGTCGTCTCTCACCTTCCTCTCACTACTACCGACATATATCTCACCCTCACCTTCTTTACTGTCACCTCACCATGTATCCTCACCTACTCTGTTTCTACTCTTTAATCCACGTCCCTCTCCTTACTCTTTTCTTTTTGTATTCTTTCTCTCCCGATTATTCCCTTCCCGTTAAAATTCTCCTTCGTTGTCTCTCTCTCTCTCTCTCTCACAACTCCCGATAATCAATAACACACTCAACCTACATTTCACTATCTTGCCCCTCTTTACCTTTCTCTCTGTCTTTCTTCATATCTATATATTCTCAGTTTCTCCACATTATTTACTGACCATCGTAATTATCCACTAAATCTTCTATTTATGTTTATTTATCTCGTGATTTTATCAATTTATCTGCAATTATCCTTTATATATATATAAGGATATATATATATATATATATATTTTTTTTTTTTTTTATACATTTGGTTGTCTACATACGAGTATTTGTACATGTAGGTATTCATACTCCTGTATTCATATATTTATATATTTATCTGTTTATACATTTATATATTTATGTTTATACATTCATGTATTTATGTATTTATATATTTATTTATTTATGTAGTTATGTATTTATATATTTTTATATTTGTATGCACTGCGTGAGTGTCTGACTGCAAATGTGTGTGTCAGTGTTAAGGTTCTTGTGTATGTGTTTTAATGCTTGTTTTTGTTTGTTTGTTTGTTTGTTTGCCGTGGGTGCAATCGGTAGGAAAAGCATTTGTGTGTATGTGTGTTTACTTAATATAAATGTGTGTGTGTTTACGTATGTGTTATTTGTGTGTGTGTGTGTGTGTGTGTCTGTGTGTGTGTGTGTGTGTGTGTGTGTGTGTGTGTGTGTGTGTTTACGTATGTGTTATTTGTGTGTGTGTGTGTGTGTGTGTCTGTATGTGTGTGTGTGTGTGTGTGTGTGTGTGTGTGTGTGTTTACGTATGTGTTATTGTGTGTGTGTGTGTGTGTGTGTGTTTACGTATGTGTTTGTGTGTATGTGTGTGTGTGTGTGTGTGTGTGTGTGTTATTTGTGTGTGTGTGTGTGTGTGTGTGTGTGTGTGTGTGTGTGTATGTCTGTTCTAATAACAGTAGGGGTGGGCCAGCGTGAGTGGTGTTGCGCAAAATAAATAAAAAACACACCGCACCGTGTTTGTTTTGGCGCCCGAATGTTCAGACCTTCATCACTGTGAGCGTACGGCTGGCTGGTGTCCCCTCCCCCCCCTCCTACACACACACACACACACACACCACACAAACAGCAGTCGCAGATGACGTCACAAACAATAACAGTTTAAGCCAGAGTTTAATCATAAATCAATCAAATATAAACAAGGGTAACCAAGACTTACTCACAGGCTACACTGAGCTGCACTAGAGAAGAAAACATTCCTCGCATGTAAGAAACATCCATCCGTCAGATCCGGAAATAGGACGGTGGCTTTACCCGGACGGAAGACTCTCTCTCTCTCTCTCTCTCTCTCTCTCTCTCTCTCTCTCTCTCTCTCTGCCAATCCATTGTTGTTTTGGTTAATGTACTGTAAATGAAGTGTAAATAAGGTTAGATATTACATACAAGGTTGATATTACAGTTAAAGGTTATTTTACCGGATGATTGAAAACCCCTATGTTTACCTAACCTAACCTAACTTAACCTAATCACAAGAGAAAATACGAGAGGGTGCCTAATCTTCTTGGGATCAAATTAAGACTATGATTAAATTAAGAGTAAGATATTTCATAGGTGGGTGTGTCTACGTCCATGAGTTCATTGCTTCCCATGCATGACATCTCACAGAACAGCACCAACACAACAATGGTCTGCCAGAATGATCCTTGGCTCGGCTCCAAGCACTATCATTAACAATTTTTTTAGTTCTTATTAAGTGTTTCGTGATTTTTTTTCTCCGATTACTATGTTAGATACGGTTGAACACTGAGCATAGCAATATCGCCTTTTTGGTAATGGTATATAAAGCTTGTTTACCCTGGGATACTGTAGAGAAGATGTTGCCAACCCGGGGCACCACAGCCTGGCCGCTACCATCAACTCGGGTAGGGAGAACCCGCGGAGTTGAAGACGGTGTGTCAACCAAAACGGGATTAGATTCTTAAAAGGTTCTCACATCGTGTTTCTCTCCTCAACTATTAACAAGAGAGCGCCACTAACTACAGTAGAGACTTAGTCGTTATGTAGAGGCTCTTATGCATATTCTATTGATTGTATAAATGCCTTTTACTATATATAGCTTTTATCGGTTTTTATGGATATCTGGACATGATATAGATTTGCATAAAGTTGTAAACACTCCCTCGGTTGTGAAGGCCGTGGATTCCTGGCTTCGTCGTCATGGCCTAATGTATAGCTGACTGTGTGGCCTGGGACTGAATATTGCTTATCAGTTTATTGTTTATGTTATGAGAGAGAGAGAGTGAGTGAGAGAGAGAGAGAGATATTAGTAAAGTCAGTTAGCTATTTGTAATAAAACATGAGGAAGATTAGGAATAGATCAATGAGAAGATAAATAAATATATAATTAGCAAAACTTTAACAAGAAAATATTAAATACCAACATTAAGAAGGTATTAGTAATTGCTAATATTAATCACATTAAATTCTCATTCCAAGATGTAGTGTTTTTGGTCTTACTGATTTGGTCCAAATTTTGAAAATATTTAGTGTTCAAAATGTCATATAGGTACTCCTCAAGACGCTGATTAGGGGCGCTAGTGTATTAGGGGAGATAGTCTACTAACCCCCTGTGGATTGGCTCCCCTCTAATGAATCTGGGGTCAAAAGTTTGAATTTGGACAGAAATCTTGTACAATTAATTCTTGGAATATTTCAATTGTTTTCCGACCCTAAATACTTCTCCTCCTGTAATTTATCGATACAGAGTTTTGGTGTTTATCTGATATTCTCGACTGACTCAGTAAGAAATTAGTGTACAGTATATAAGTATTTATAAGACACCGGTAATAGTAATTATTAACATCAGAGGCGCGGCGGAACACAACTCTTGGCTCTTGTGTCGTAAATAAAAAGTTCCTCCACATTTCATCGTCGTGACTTTTCAGCCCGACAGAATTGTTCCTTTATAAACTTATAAGGAATCTGTAAATTAGTGGTACAGTTCATCACAGTGTAATGGCATTTTGCTTTATCGAGGCAGATACCAGACTGGCGAACGTGATGCTGTCTTGTGTGGTTAACTATTCTAGTGTGTGTGTGTGTGTGTGTGTGTGTGAGTGTGTGAGTGTGTGTGTGTGTGTGTGTGAGTGTGATAGCAAATAGTCTTGTAAGATATTGTAAATTTGTGCAGTACTTCTCAAAGTATCGTGACAGATAATATTCTTTAAGAGAGCGTAATTGTGTGCAAATACTCTTTAAAATATCGTAAATTTGTGCGGTTCTCTTTAAGATATCGCGAGTATGACCTACCCTTTCAGATATCTTAAGGCTATCATTTATCTATCGCTTTATGGTGAAAGGTTTGATATATCATAGGAGTACACTTTAGTCATTCAGTTTTATTTTAATGTAATATATCTATAACTTATGCTGAGCCTTATGTCACAGGTTTAAAGTATGCGAAATAAAGAAACATAACATGATTAATCCTTGAAGATACATTAAGATATTTGAAATGTAAACTAAACTCTTTGAGATATCACAAGTTTAAATTACAATATTCAAGCTGTCATAAATTAATGCAGCGTTCTTAAAGATGTCACTAGATCACGCATTAAACTCCTAAGATATCAAACATATCTGCACTTTCTTTAAGGTCACCGTTGAGTTATATGTGTTACCTGCCTGTGTTACCTGCATTTGTTATCTGTCAATGTTACCTGTCGGTGTTACCTGTCTGTGTTGTCTGTCAGTGATACTTGCATGTGCTTCCTGTCAGTGTTACTTGTCAGCTTTACCTGTCAGTGTTACCTGTCAGCGTTACCTACAATTGTTTCCTGTCGGTGTTATCTTCCATTGTTACCTGCATGTTACCTATCAATGTTATCTGTCAGTGTTACCTGTCTGTATTCCCTGTCAGTATTACCTGTCAGTGTTAGTGTTATCTTTCATTGTTACCTGTCAGTGTTATCCGTCAATGTTATCTTTCATTGTTACCTGTCAGTGTTATCTGTCAATGTTATCTGTCAGTGTTACCTGTCAGTGTTATCTGTCAATGTTATCTGTCAGTGTTATCTGTCAGTGTTATCTGTCAATGTTATTTGTCAGTGTTATTTGTCAGTGTTACCTGTCAGGGTTACCTGTCAGTGTTACCTGTCAGGGTTACCTGTCAGTGTTACTTGTCAGGGTTACCTATCTATTGCGTAAACCAGAATATCAACCCCTGGAATTCTCACACATGAGAAAAAAAAAGTTGACAGGACGAAGTTGCTTCACCTGTGGTCTTATTATTCCATACCTGTTGTACATCACAGACGACGGCACAAGAATCACAGACCAAACTTTATTTCGTTTTCATTCTTCGTGACATATCGTAGCGGTAGTGCTTGTATTTGTGTGTTTCAATTATCATTATAAACCACCCCCAAAAGATAATGTTGGTGAATGTCGCTTAAGCCGCTAACACTTTTATTTCTCATTGAGGAAATTTATATCGACGTATAATTTCTTCTCCCTTTTTTATGATTCTGGGAACATAACAGTCGGGAAATTTAATGAGAGGTGAGCCGCATCAGGTGTCTATCGGACTGAAGATTTTCGTTTTTCATGTTGAGTTATAATTTTCTTTACGTGTAGTTTTTTATAACGTGAAGAGTGTATGTGTGTGTGTGTGTGTGTGTGTGTGTGTCAGTATGCCGACGTGGGTTCGATCCCCGGGCTGGGTGAAACTATGGGTAAGTTTCTTTATGCCCTTTGCCTCTGTCCACCCAGCAGTAATTGGGGACCTGGATGTTAATCGATTTGCGGATCGTATTCCGGGGTAATGATTATCCAGTGCAGTTGGCGAGTTGTCCGGTCTTCTCGGACTATTCCGTGACACTGGGTCATGCAACTCGTTAACTTAAGGTGTGGTTGTTGTGTTAGCTACAGCTTCTACACCTTAAATAAATTCACGCATAGGTGGCCCTTGGGCCGGCCATCCTTGTTACACGAGGGGCATCCATTTTCATTATACGTCTTAATACATCATAGTATACATAACCTTTAATTCCATGTATAAGTCGATATAAAACACATTAAAAAAAAGTTCACGTGACCAGAAATATATCTTGTTCGTGTTTTGTTCTCTGTTTCTTGAGAGTGAAATAAGCTCACAGCGATCATTCCTAGCCCCTCTCTGCCTCCCAGCTTAATTACCCATCATTTTAACCCCCTCACTATGCCCCTCCCCCCCTCCTCCGCCTTCAACATGGACACCCATTCGTCCCCCCCCCTCTCACCCTCCCCGAACAAATCCAAAGTTTTGAGTCCGAAATGTTGAAACAAAAACCCCAATAAATAGTTATGCAGACACTAATAGATGCTTTTCTTTACAGCGTCTGTCGGAGGGTCCCTCTCCAGCCCAGCAAAACAGTTAGGTGCAAAACAATAACCGATCATTATCCTTCACAGCCCTCTTTAATCTCCTCCACACACTCCTTCGCCTACTTTTCACTCTTATTTATCTGTTTTCGGTTTATTTAGGGTGAGGAAGACTCGCCCGCAGCCATCCAGAGCTCGCCCGTATTTACTATAACTGTTGACGTAAATAAAAACTATATATATATATATATATATATATATATATATATATATATATATATATATATATATATATATATATATATATATATATCCTGATAACGCATTTTAGATCTAGAATGTTTGCACAGTTCCGTAAAGTGTGATAAAAAGGGGGAATTTTGTCAAATTTTCCTTGAGATGCAGTTGAGATTGACTCCACTATAGTAGAGTAAATTATCTCTTTTCTTATGTATCCGTCGCTATGTGTATCGTTCAGCGTCGAGACGTCCTCTAAGGATTAATAACCTCTCGGATTAGCATGCAGGAAGGTGGAACGTGATTATTAGAGTCTAAATTGTCATGTTCATTAGACCCTTGATGCACCATACCGTGATGGGAAACTAAGGCGATCATTAACAACAAGCGAGCGTGAGGACACACGGCGGACCCTTCTTCCCCAGTGTTTCGCTCAGGTTCTTGGGGGGTGATGCCATGCTTACCTCAGACAAGAAACAAGTCGACTTAGCATGTGATTGTCGGCCACAAACACGACCGCCACACAGCACCACGTTCCACCACCTTCGCTGACTTTTCACTTGTCTTTCGTTACTCTCGATCGCTCACCGAGGCTAAGCCGGGTTGTATTTATCTTCTTTTTTCTTTGTATATCCATCTGTGGTGTTGAGTCTCCACACGATCACGGACAAAAAGAGATGGACATTACATAGACCAAGTGTTTTCTTGGAGGTAGTAAAGACCTTCTTCAAAGAAAGTTATCCCGTGGACGTTGCCTCACCGCTCCTCTGGTACTTGACCCTCAACATGACTACAGCAAAAAAAAATTCTTAGAGCGAAAAAAAAGTGAGAGAGAAACGAGAAAAAAATGAAAATCCTTCGTTAAATCACCTTTTTTCTTGAGTCATTGCAGATACTTTATCAATACGTCTTTCTGCGTGATCCATTACGAGACAATCACAACAAGAATGAAGACTTAGAGAGAGAGAGAGAGAGAGAGATAGAGAGGGAGAGAGCAAGGCTTGGCATCTCTCATTAAACCCTCTTTGGCAACCAGCGGGAGGGTGTGCAACAATGAGCCCTGATGACTCCAGTGTCAGATCATAACAGGCAACATGCATAACCATAATTATCACTTCTCTCCGTCTGTCTCCAAGCGTACAATTATTTGTTCGCACTCCCCCCTTTCTCTTCTTCTTTCCTCTACCCCACCTTTTTATACTAGCTGTGGGGAGGGTGAGGTGTGTGTGTGCGTGCGTGCGTGCGTGTGTGTGTGTGTGTGCGTGTGTGTGTGTGTGTGTGTGCGCGCGCTTGTTGATTCACTTTCTGTTATTGTCTTTCTCTACAAATAAATCTCCAGTCAGGAAAGATGTTATCGAGGCTAAACTTTATAAGGAAAAAAGATGGATGGTGGATGACTTGCTTTTTAAAGACGAACAGATCATATTTGACTGAAAAGATTTGAGGAGAGAGAGAGAGAGAGAGAGAGAGAGAGAGAGAGAGAGAGAGAGAGAGAGAGAGCCACCTTTACAACGTCCCACAGAGGCTCGTCCCGTACTGCGTGGCTTATACGAAAAGGACAAAATGGAAACAGTTCTTGTGGGCAGAAAGTAAAATAATATGAAGTCAAATGAAAGAAAGAACTAGAGTTATAGAGAAATGGTATTAGGTTAATCTTTGAGGATAGAAAGGGAGAGTTGATAAGGTGTTTTGCTATTGACTCACCTGTGTTAACTTGGTGTGTGGGGCGAACATACAGTAGGTAAATTGGTAATACTTCACACAGGAACAGATCACTCCTTGGAATAGTTGAAGTAGTTGTTTAGAAGAAAAGAATCATTGACAACTGGACAAGACCCCCTCCCCCCCCTCACACACACTTTTTTTCGCTATTAAGTGAATTTCGGCGTCCGAAATAGGTTAGAGGTTACAGAGAGGCCAAGTATATATGCTGGGTTTAGTGATGGGAATATGAAGATCATCGAAGATAGTTTTGTAATGAAGAATTCAAACAAGAGAAATAGGAGGTAACTGGGTGGTT
Source organism: Homarus americanus (assembly GCF_018991925.1). Classification (NCBI taxonomy): domain Eukaryota; kingdom Metazoa; phylum Arthropoda; class Malacostraca; order Decapoda; family Nephropidae; genus Homarus; species Homarus americanus. Next base: position 218,334 of record NW_024735304.1, on the reverse strand, counting down.
TAAGAAGCGTTGAATTCACTAGATAACGTTCCTCTAGCCGGGAAATACTGCCCCTCTCGGAATTTAAGGAAGCGGTACGTGTAAATGAGGCGAGAATGAGATAGAATAAGAAAAGATGAGGTGGATATGAAAGAGGTAGAAAAATGCAGAGTCGATTCATCAACGAAGAAGTACAATGGGTCACTAGTTGGGAAAGAAAGTTGTTGATGAAAAAACAAAGAACACCATTATTAATGGAGGTTGATACATAAACAGCTATAGAAATGGAACGACCAGAGAGATAACTGGAGATGAGAGAACGGAGTGAGGAAGGAAAAGCAGAGAGAACCTAAAGGATCAGAGTCTTACGCCAGACCCCCTCAAAGGGCATCCAAATATCAAGGACCACAACATGAAATTCTCCCAAATATCTAAGAGTGGACACCCGGAGACTAGTGGTGCGAGTAAAAATATCAAAAGGGAAGGATTTTGCTTGGAAGAAACCAAACTGGTACTCGGAAAGAAGAGAGAGTTAAAGTGAAAGCCGTAGGATGATAGTAAGATGGATTAAAACAGCCTCTCCTCTCAGGGATGAGCTGAAACAATACATATTTCCATGATACAGGAAGAGCTTTGATTTTTAGACAAAGATGAAACAAACAAGTAACCACGGCGCAAAATGGGATGCACAGTTCCCCACATCATATAAGTGTGGGGAGACGCCTTACTTGTGTCCAAAGAGAGCAATGATTTACGGTCATTGTAAACGGATATTACAGTACTTGAAAGAGTATAAGATGAGTCAAGGTACGTGAGGTGTTGAAGGGATGTAGGAATCATCTGAGATGGAAAAAAGATAATCAGTCGAGACCGATGCTGCAGTGTTGTCAGACCAAAAAAGAGTAGGAAAGCTGGAACAGCAGAAGTTCTATGATATACTGTTGATGAAGGACCAGAAACCTCCACCAGAGGAAGAGAATGAGAGGTTATCACAGTTTCTCAGGATAATGGAACGTTTCCTCTTTCAAATAACGGATATGCAATGACTCCGAGCCGAGATGACAACCGAGTGAGAGCCTAATGAATGAGAGTTTTTGTACGTCCGCTCCACTAGGTTCCCCTCTCCGTATGGTCTCAGAACAGGAGTGATCGAATCATGGATTAGATGAAAAGATAGTCTTAAAGGATGAGCGGATGTGATCATCCATCCTCGCGACAATTACCTCTGCTGTACACCCGGCGGAGACAGAAGCCACGCCCCAGGAGGAGCAATGATCATCCCAAGGAAAGTAAAAAAAATGAACAATGACAAGGTACTTCCAGTGTACCATAGAGAGAGGAGCAGCAGGTAGAGATGAGGCTGTTCCAATGATCATGAGTAGATGAGGGACACAGGCAAACCCAAGAATCAAGCTACAAGAAAAAGGAAGCAGGAGAAAAGAGGGAGACGGTGGTGGAGGAATGCAACAGATGACTTAAAAGCAAAGGCGATCTTAGACAAAAAAGAAACACAGCTGAAGGACAGAAATATCACCTGGTGTAATGGGAAGGTGTGGAACAGGTATCTTCTGGGGGAGGGGGTGGGGGTCATTTGGGATTTAGTAGCAGAAAAGTGAAGGACGATTCTAGGAGAAGAGAATGTTGCCAGGAGACAATGACAGGATGTATATTGATTGGTCAAGAAGAAGTGTTTAGTAACTGAATTTGTTTTATTACTTCAAAAGACAAAAAAATAATGCCTATAGATTACACCTAAACACACATCGGATGTAAACATGCCCAATTCCTACGTACAGACATACATAGGTAGGTGAGTGTTTCGATATTAACATGGGGGGGGATATGTGTGTTTGAGGAGGAGGAAGGGGGGGCGTACTAGAAGCTTCAGGAAAGGTAAGGGTAGGATGAAGGAGTCTGAAGTGAAGGAGAGGCTTAGGTCTCCAGAAACTCCCATATAACTTAGTGGTTTAGGTTAGGTTAGGTTAGGTTAGGTTAGGTTATGGTCAGTTATATAATCCTAAGATACTGAACCTCCGCTTATAATTCTCATGGACGAGTTACTGTTTTTTTTCAACTTTTAGTAAATGTTTGTATTTGTAGCTTAGTGTTCGACCTTCACTCAAGATGCTTCTGACTCTGTATATCTGGCTCTAATAATACCTGACCTTGTATAAATGGCTCTTGTAATAACTGGCTCTGCATATCTGGCTCGAGTAATACGTGGCCTTGTATATCTGGCTCTAGTAATACCTGACCTTGTATAAATGGCTCTTGTAATAACTGGCTCTGTATATCTGGCTCGAGTAATACGTGGCCTTGTATATCTGGCTCTAGTAATACCTGACCTTGTATAAATGGCTCTTGTAATAACTGGCTCTGTATATCTGGCTCGAGTAATACGTGGCCTTGTATATCTGGCTCTAGTAATAACTGCCTCTAGTAATATTCTGGTCCTCCCTCTCAACCACAGTACGAGAGGTGTGACTAAGAGCTGAGACAGACCCTGATGCCTCACCCTTGGTCTTTGAGACACTGAAGGTGGAGGGGGGACGAGTGGAGGGGGGACGGGTGGACGGGGGATGGATGGAGGGGGAAAGACGATGAGGCCCCTAATTGACCCTCAGGCACTCACAATACAACACAAACGAGTACAGTACATTGCGTGCCCTAGCCAGGTGAATTTACTGTATAATTAAAGACCATGAAAGTGTTCGTACCCTAATACACCTTTTATTAATAAGGCACAATGGAAAAAGAGAATGAAGTATTGTCGGCTTTTTGTAATATGTCCTGACGGGGCGGTGCGAGGCGCGGGCGGTTCTTTCGTCTGCGCTTCTCGTTATTTCCGTTATTCCCTTGTTTCTTGTATTTACTGTATATATTTGGGGTTGATTATCGTATTTTCCCGCGTTATCTTTTATTTGTTATTTTTAGTTATTTGCGAATGTGTTTAATAGTAAGTGTTTATTTTATGCTTCGTTGTGTTATTTGTCGTATATATTATTATTATTATTAGTAGTAGTAGTAGTAGTATTAGAGTAGTAGTAGTAGCTTGACCCAATTCTAGTTTACCCATCCCTTAGTACAATTATTACCATCAAAACAAATAACAAATAGAGTTAAAATATAGGAAAATCCTACTATATTAAAATACAACCCATTTAAAATCTGTAGGCTCCTGTAACAAACTCCGTCAACAGATAATCTCAGGATTGACTCACAGAAGACTCTCACAATATAGACTTTGGTACGAAACTCAAAAAAAGAATCTCATGATTGACTTTTGTATGACGGATTCACAGGGAACTCGTGGAAGATTCAGACGTAATTCAATAATCTCACAGAATACTCACAACATGGGTTCACAAGAAGGATTTAACGAAGACTCACACAAAATGGAACTCACACAGAATACTCAGAACACACTGATGGAAACAATAGACTCACAGAACAACTAGCCCCCTCCTTCCCCTCCTCCTCCTCCTGCTCTTCCTGCACAAAATAAAAGCTGTTTTCATAGAACCAAATGAACAAAGACGGAAATGAATGAATTAAGAAAGAATATGAATGCAGAGTGTATACGCAATTTAATCACGGCAGGTATATAATGAGTAATGCATGCACTGACTTCACACACGCTTCATGCAATTACAGAGTTTAAATCGCGATATACCGCACACACACACACACACACACACACACACACACACACACACACACACACACACAGCCAACTTACTGTACATTACACTAAAGAAATACGCTTCACTTACCTACACTCTGATATCAACACTCAGACGACACTCACTATAACATACACCGACACTACCCCCGACAGACACTCCCAGAACACTACTCCCGACAGACACTCTCAGAACACTACACCCGACAGACACTCCCAGAGAACACTACTCCCCGACAGACACTCCCCAGAACACTATCCCGACAGACACTCCCAGAACACTACCCCCGACAGACACTCCCAGAACACTAACCCCGATAGACACTCCCCAGAACACTACCCCCGACAGACACTCCCAGAACACTACCCCGACAGACACTCCCAGAACAGTACCCCTGATAGACACTCCCAAAACACTACCCCTGACAGACATTCCCAGAACACTACCCCCCGACACTCCCAGACACCCTGACAGACACTCCCAGAGACACTACCCCGACAGACACTCCCAGAAACACTACCCCGACAGACACTCCCCAGAACACCATCCCCCGACAGACACTCCCAGAACAGTACCCCCGACAGACACGAAACACTACCCCCAACAGACACTCCCAGAACAGTACCCTGACAGACACTCCCAGAACACCCCGACAGACACTCCCAGAACAGTACCCCGGACCGACACTCCCAGAACACTACCCTCGACAGACACTTCCAGAACACTACCCCGACAGACACTCCCCAGAACACTACCCCGACAGACACTCCCAGAACACTACCCCGACAGAAACTCCCAGAACACTACCCCCGACAGACACTCCTCCCAGAACACTACTCCCGACACAGACCTCTCCCAGAACACTACCGACAGATCCCGAACACTACCCCGAGACACTCCCAGAACACTACCCCGACAGACACTCCCAGACACTCCCCCGACACACTACCCCCCCACCGACAGACACTCCAGAACAGTACCCCCGACAGACACTCAAACACTACCCCCGAGAGACATTCCCAGAACACCCCGACAGACACTCCCAGAACACTACCCTCGACAGACACTTCCAGAACACTACCCCTGACAGACACTCCCAGAACACTACCCCGACAGACACTCCCAGAACTACCCCCGACAGACAACTCCCAGAACAGTACCCCCGACAGACACTCCCAGAACACTACCCCCGACAGACGCTCCCAGAACCAGCCCCGACAGACACTCCCCAGAACACTACCCCCCGACAGACACTCCCAGAACACTACTCCCGACAGACACTCCCAGAACACTACCCCCTGACAGACACTTGCAGAACACTACCCCTGACAGACACTCCTAGAACAGTACCCCCGACAGACACTTCCAGAACACTACCACCGACAGAAACACACCCTAGACACTCCCTTAACACACTAAACCCCCAACAGAAACGCACCCTAGACACTCTGACAGAATCACACCCTAGACACTCTGAAACACACCCCCTGGACACTCCCCTGACAGAGACCCACCCTGGACACTCCCCCGACAGAAATACACGCTAGACACTCCCCCGACAGAGACACACCATAGACACTCCTCGACAGAGACCCACGCTAGACACTCCTGACAGAAATACACACCCTAGACACACTCCCCGACAGAAATACACCCTAGACACTCCCCACAGAAATACACCCCTAGACACTCCCTACACCTAGACACTGACAGAGACACACCCCTAGACCTCCCCGTAACCCCAAATCCCTCCGACAGAGAGACACCCTAGAGACACTCCCCGCAACACACTAACCCCCCGACAGAGACACACCCCAGACATTTGCCCCGACAGAGACACACACCCAGACACTCCCCGACAGAGACCCACCCTGGACACTCCCCCGACAGAAATACACGCTGAACACTCCCCCGACAGACACACACCTAGACACTCCCCCCCGACAGACACACCCTGAACCTCCCCGACAGAGACACACCCTAGACACTCCCCCGACAGAGACACACTCTGACACTCCCCTTAACACACTAAACCCCGACAGAAACACACCCTAGATACACCCTAGACACTCCCCCCAGACACACCCTAGACACTCCCCCGATAGAGACACACCCTAGACACTCCCCCTGACAGACACACCCTAGACACTCCCCCGACAGAAACACACCTAGACACTCCCCGACAGAGACGCACCTTGTAGACACTCCCCCAGACACACACTAGACACTCCCCCGACAGAGACACACCCAGACACTCCCCGACAGACACACCCTAGACACTCCCCCACCGACAGACACACCTCACCACAGACACCCTCATCCGACAGAGACACACCCCAGACACTCCCCCCGACAGAGACACACCCCCAGACACACCCCCGACAGAAACACACCAGACACTCCACCCGACAGAGACGCACCCAAGACACTCCCCGACAGACACACACCCCCAGCACTCCCCGACAGAGACACACCCCAGACACTCCCCGACAGAGACACACCCTAGACACTCCCCCGACAGAGACACACCCTAGAGACACTCCCCCCGACAGACACACACCCTGACACTCCCCGACAGAGACACACCCTGACACTCCCCCGACAGAGACACACACCCAGACACTCCCCCCGACAGACCCTCGAGACCTCCCCGACAGACACACACACTCCTGACCTAACAGAGACACACCCTAGACACTCCCCGTAACACACTGAACTCCCCCCGACACAGAGGTAGAGACAGCGCAATCACACATGGTCAGCCCTACACTGTAATTACTTAGCCGAGTCATAAATTGTGGTGAGGTATAAAGTATTTCTAAACCATAATTCTAAATTGATCTATAACATTAACTTTTTGGTTTTTACCTTGACTTACTGCTTTAATTGTTGTGATAAAAGTGATGAAGTTCCACCTGGGAGATGATTTAGTTATGGCCAGTCCAATTATAGATGGCTTGGTTACTCCAGGGTCGGGTGCAGGTGATGAGAGAGAGAGAGAGAGAGAGAGAGAGAGAGAGAGAGAGAGTAAACCGACAAACTGACAGAGAGACAGACAGACAGATACTCAGACAGACAAAAGATATACAAAGAGACAGATAGAAAGATGAAGGAAAAAGAACAAATCCTAAAAAAAATAAATTACGGTCTTAGGTCTTTGGTTCTAAATTATCTCTCGTGATTTGTTTTATGGGGAAATAAAGAAGGAGAGAGGAAGGAGGAAAGAAGATGAGGATAAAGCAGAAGAAGGATTAGGGAGAGTATAGGAAGGAATGAGGGAAGGTAAGAGAGAGTGGGAGAGGATAGGAAGGAGTAGGGGGAGGGTAGGAGGCGGTAGGGGAGGAAATTAAACTCATACTAACATATCGATTTTTACATAATTTTTAGATTTCGTCACTAAACAGTTTCATTCGCTTAGAGTACATGACATCCCATTACACCCCCCCCCCCTCCCTCCCATGAAGGAAAAAATAATTCACCATGTAAGTGACGCCAATAATTTCGAAGAGAATGAGGGACTTGGTCAGCTATGTAAGTCTTTGAAGCATAATATCTCTCCACCATTTGTTCCAAGAGCATAATACATTTTCCTTAATGATTCCATAGGGAGTGATAAAAAATTCTTATGCTGAGTGAAGCATCTATTGCAACAAGCGTGGGTTCTGCATCAAAAATTGGACTTACGAAAATTTTATCAATTAGCATTTTTTGGGGAGTGGGGGTAGGAAGGGGGGCTTGAGTAACCGCCAGCCTTTGCTATCGGGTAAGGATGAAATTATTCACGCAACATTTCTGAAACCATTTCATGTAGACTTATTCAAGCAAATTGGTGTCCAGATTGTACTGAAGGTTTGGTTGTGGTGTTTTTGTGGGGTAATGATAATAGTAATAACATTAATAGTAATAATAATACTAATGATAACAAAATTATAATGTTGATACCGTCAATAAATATCATGGATCAGCTAAATCAGTTTTTATGAATATTTATGTATATAATAAATACATAGACAAAATTGTGCTTTATAGCCACTTAGATAACTATAATTAACATGACCTAATGATAACTTATGACGTAAAATATTATACACCTAATAATAATGGCTGAAAACTGTTATTGATGCATAGTTCTTTGTTCTGTCATAACTTAAACTATATATATATATATATATATATATATATATATATATATATATATATATATATATATATATATATATATATATATATATATATATATATATATATATATATATATATATATATATACACACATGTGTGTGTGTGTGTGTGTGTCTTCTTGTATATTAACTTATACATCATTTTCGTCCCATTTCATCCTAACTATTATTTAATCTCAATAAATTTCATGCACATCTTACGATAAGTTTGCTATTGTACTGAATTATGTGGAGATATAAGGAGTAATGTGTGTCATTTACTAGGTCGTAAACCACACCGCCTCTAACTGAACACCTGTCATTATGCTGATTTATTGCACCTCTAATACCTATGTAACCTGTTTCAATAAATAAATAAGGTCAATAAAAATCAAGGTCATAGCCAGCGTACATTCTCCTCAACTTGTACTATTTTAAACTGTACTTTACTTCCTAAGTGTACTCACAACTCAGTACTCCAGTGTATTGGCTTTTCAATTTTTGTGGTAATTTAGTTCGTAATCAACACATTTGTATCGTAAACCGTAATATGTGCTTTATAAGTCCTTAGTAATCAAAATTAACGCGAATTGAGATTTATTATATCCAATACTAAAACAACTTATTAATAAACACACTATAGTCACCTCAGTATATATCCTTATAGCACAGACAAATATACCAGACATTATCAATATATATGACTCAATAAGCTGACATAACAAAATTCCCGATATATAATGGCGGTTTAATATATATCAAACGAAGCGGAAAACAGACATTCATTATAGGTAATTTAAAAAAAAAATATATAAGTGAGTTTTATTATCGAGAATGAACAGTTGAAGACGAAGATCAAAGTCAGAATTTCCTAAGTGCAAACTAGACAGTCATTGAAGGTGATGACTGATAACTTCCGCCTAAATCTCCTTTACTGGGGCAGAAGCATAAATCTGAGCAAGTTGTGTATTATAATGCTGAGTGTTGGACCTTCATCCATGATGGTAACGACGCGAGGTTACGTATACCAAGATTATTTTTAGCCTTGAATTCTTTGAAAAATTATTAAACATATATTACTTTTTTGTAAGGTTTTCGAGCAATTTGTAAAGTGGAATAGGGGTCCAACGGGTTATTAAAAAAATAAGTAATCACATTTTTAATAGTCATGAAAAGCAACCCAGGTGTATATTGACGATGGAATAGATACTAATTTATAGAGAAAACCTTCAAGTTTTGTTTCTGAATTGCCGCCAGAAGGTACAGCGCTTCTCATTCTTACTACCAGAGGCACTGTCGTAGTTAAAATGGAATATCGTGTCGACGTTTACCGTGTGACTCGTGGCGCTCACACTAAAAATCTACAACTTTGACTTTGTGATAAAAAAAAAAACTTGACGGGTTTAATATCATGTGTTCCGTCCCAATACACACATGAGCTTGTATTTAAAACTGCTAAAAAAGTGTTTAAAGTAACCCTGTATTTATATAAGAGGTTGAGTGCTGAATTCAGCGTTAATATTAATATCATAAAACTTGTTCACAAATTTCCTTTTGATATACAACACCTTAGCCAAAAACTACTAAATTGACATGACATTTTGTACAGAGTCTGACGGACAGACAGATATAACCCACAGTGAAAATAAAGGAAACGTGGATAAATACGTATTAGGTTAAACTATACAAAGAAGAATGTAATGGCACACTAAGACACACTAACAGATGAACCATGGACGATGGACAACTAATGGAAGTTAATATTTGGCTGGAGTGAGATTATGTTCTTGAGATCACATTCACCTGTCTGCAATGGTGTGAATATCAGGGGCATTATAATCGTTCATATCTGCCTGTCCTTCATTTTGCGTGTGTGTGTGTGTGTGTGTGTGTGTGTGTGTGTGTGTGTGTGAGAGGTAATAGCTAGGTGTGTATGGTTTGCCGGACACAGTTTCATGGTTTTGTGTGTGTATGGAGAGAAACAGGTTATGAATGTGTTTATATATTACGACAGAGGAAAGGGGATATGTTTAGGTGTATGTATGATTATCTCTTGATGCTGTTAGCTTGTGTATAAACGAAAGACGATCCCGAACATGTGTAAAAAAAAGTCTTCATTGTCACAGTTGGAGAAGAAGGGCACCTCAGTTTGTGTGGCCTGGTGTATGCGATAAGATAATAAATATATAGTTCGTGTATTGATAGCTGACGATGACATTATTAGATAGCTGTATGAATACGAGGATGGATAATAGTATAAACAGACAGACAGACAGACAGACAGGAGTACACTGTATCGACTAATCACATGAAGCGTGTTAAGGTGTACCTCTATAAGTTATTCTTCGTGTTCCAGCCAGTTGTGATATATCAATATTATCCTGCACGTGTCTGTCAGTCATTAATAAAGGAAAACAAAAATAAGAGAAGGAAAACAAATAACAGAGTGTATATGGTCGCTGGCCGGGAGTATTTATGTGTTAATTAATGTCCATATTAATGAGTTTGTCTCGTAAATGACTGGGTAATTTATAGCGTGATTAAATGAAACTTTGTGGCTATTAATTACTTTTAAATACTGTGAAGAAAACAATGGTATTTTGACATTTTAAAGTGACACAGGCGGCATGAAGTGCTGAAGTGTTCATGATCTCAGAATTGGTTAAACTGTGTTGACTGTAACTTATGCAGAATGCTTATGATGTAGATCCTCACAGGAGACCAACAGACATTGGCTAATAATGTATGTAGTAATGTGGATAGAACGTTGGTTAATAAACATAAAGCAAAGATTAGTTATCACAGGAGAAACATCATACCAGGAGGATGTGGCTGGCGGTGTACCACAAGGCTCACTGCTGGGTCTCTGCTGTTTATGAATGACGTACGTAGACTTGGGACCCTTAAAAACAAAAGGTACATTTACAGTTAACACAAAGCTGCGATAGAGTAAGTCTGAATAAATATAAAACAAATGTAAATAATAAAAATATAAATGCTGAAAATACCGGATAATGCAGTGGAAGTCAAACACTAAGCAAATGACAAATGACCTTTACGAAGAAAATGCACGGTAAATGGGTGGCTAACTTAATTTTGAGAAACGAATGAGGCCGAGTGTTGTGCTGGCAACAGTGTCTCCTTTTGTAGTGAAGGTTTAGTATTCAGTTTGTTGTATTTTCACTCTCCTTAAAGGGTCGTTAGACCTACGGAACTCATTATTACCATCCCTAAAAGTGTGTCTCACTTCTACTCCTCTGGCTACTACAAATGTGAAGTAAATGCATTCGGTGAGTCCCACCAAATTGATGATGGATTTTCGATTCGATGATGACTGACAAGAACTTAAATTGCACTCATTCTTGTAAATGTATAAAATTCACCTTCAGTTTTTCCCTCGGAGCAACTTTACGTCATTAGAATGACCTGTTGCTAATTGTCATTCATTTGTAATACATTACGATACCCTGGTAGCTGCCGATTGAATCCCAGGCATAAGATGACACCAACCCAGCGAGGCAGGAACATGTCACGAGGCCGCGCCAGGAGAACGAGTCAGTGTTGGCAAGGTTACAAAAATCTGGGGTTTCATTTGCACATAAATATATTTGCATAATAGTTGCCATTAAATTTACATAAACGGACTTTAAAACTGCATAATTTTACATGTAATGCTATTTTTCATCAGAATGTAATACAGTAATACGACTACTAACAATTAAAAATACTATATGCATGAATGTAAACAACTTCTTTTATCGCTAACTGGAAATATTACCAACATGTGAAACCCGCTAAAAGGTCCGGAAATTTAACCATACCATAGATTATTGTTCTGATTTTCGTTTAGTGTGTGTGTGGGGGAAATGGGTGAAAATGTGCGTGAGTAGTGTATGTGCGTTTATGTGTGTGTGTGTTTGCGATGGTGCACACACACACACACACACACACACACCATGTTACTTACACCACCTGCGTTCGTAATCGCTTTCTATACTGTACATTAATATCAAATGTGGGCAATTAGAGGTGAGCTATGTATTGACTTAATGACTCTGTGTCGGTGCCGAGAAATGTGTCTTGCGTGTGTGTACAGTAGAGTAATTCTTGGTAGAAAACGAGAATTGAGGAGAAAGGGATTCTTAACAGATTTTTAAGAGGCAAGAATTTAAAGAAATGTGATCACCAATTACCACCACCCACACTATAACTGTCACCACCAACCACCACCATCACCCATACTACCATCACCACCAGCCACCACCACCCACACCACGAACACCACCAACCACCACAACCATCACCACCAAACAACACCACCACCCACACCGCGAACACTACCTACACCACCACCAGCACCCACATCACCACCATCACCACCAAACACCACCACCCACACCAGGAACACTACCTACACCACCACCAGCGCCCACATCACCACCATCACCACCAAACACCACCACCCACACCACGGCACTACCCACACCACAACCATCACCACTGACCACCACCACCACCCACACCACAACCACCACCACCACCCACATCACAACCACCACCTCACCTCACCACTACACGAACACAACAACGGAAATACGGCTGTAGAATCAAAGCTTAATAAATGTACATCACCAGGCCGGTCCATGTGGCAGTTATCAAACGAAATTAATGTGATTTTATTTATAATTGCTTCCTATAACATTCAAAATGCCAAACGGGGGGAAAAAACGGACAAATTGTTTGTTTTTTTTGGTACGTGGGATATTTTACGAACGTTTTTCTTTGCTTTATATTCTTATCTTTATTATCTTTCTCCTTGTTATCTTTTCTGGTGATTTGTATTGCGTTATTTATGTTTAGTTTATTGTGATTTTTTTTTTTCAAAGGGCATCAGGAATTAATATTTCGACGTCGGTGTTAGGTAAATAAGCTGTGTGTGTGTGTGTGTGTGTGTGTGTGTGTGTGTGTGTGTGTATGTGTGTTCATATATTAGCTGACACTTTCTTAAGAATTTACAATAATTTTTTCATCACAAATTTCTTCCCAAGAATTAAAGGATTGTATTAAGAATAATTAAAAAAAAATTGTCTGTTACAATAACGCATAAAAAAGAGAGAGAGAGAGAGAGAGAGAGAGAGAGAGAGTAATCTTAAATACAGAAATTCTGCGTCATTGTAACACATTCTTCAACATTATTATACTGAAGGTTAAAATTAACTCAGATACTCACAGTGCATCTCTTTTCTTTCTTTCTTTCTTTCTTTCTTTCTTTCTTTCTTTCTTCTCTCTCTCTTAATTATCTGTCTGTCTGTCTGTCTGCCAGTCTCGTTTCATTGGGGTGTTCGGCGTATTTCATAAGGACAATATACGTCTTTATAAGAGTCTCCTTCTGTCACAACTTATTGAACACTGGCCATGACTATTACCTCTCTCTCTCTCTCTCTCTCTCTCTCTCTCTCTCTCGGTTCTGGTTAAATATAAAGAAGCCAAACTTAATATATTCCCCCACAGTTAATACCTTATATAGAGATGGTCATGGAAAATCAGGTTATGTGTCTATGACCTCAGTGACCTGTGTTCAAGGCGGCTCATTGACCTCAAACCAGGTGAGGCAGAACCCTGACGTCACGATGTCGATATTGTGACCATTGTACACATATCTCACACACAATCTATCATGAACTTTGACCTGGCATATGGTAGTTGTAGGGGGAGGGGGAGGAAGAAGGGAGGGGTGGAGGGTATAGAGTGTGGGAGGTGTGGCAAAAGGGTGGAGAGTGGAGGGAGGGGGGAGAAAGGAGGGAGGGGCAGAGACAGGAGGGAGGGGAGGTTGTGGAGGTAGGGGGAGTGTGTGGAGGGAGTGAGAGTGGAAGGAAGGGGTAAGAGTGGAGGGAGGGAAGAGAGTTAAATGAGAAGGTGGGAGCTCGTAACAATGTCTTTAAATTAGATAAATTTAGATTTAGGCGCGAGGTAGGTAAACATTGGTTTGGAAATAGAGTAGTGGATAAGTGGAACAAGTTACCAAACATCATCACTAACTCAGATACGCTGGATAGCTTCAGACATAAGTTGGATGGATATATGAGCAATAGGGGTTGGGTGTAAACAGGACTGCCCAGTATGGACCAATAGGCCAGCTGCAGTTTCCTCCATTCTTATGTTCCTATGATAGTGTGGATGGAGGGATAGAGAGTAGAGGAAGGGGGAAAGAGTGGAGGAGGGGGAAAGAGTGGAGGTAGGGAGAGAGAGTGGAGGAAGGGAGGTTAGGGGATAGTGGGGAGGGGGAGAGGGGAGGTAGGGAGAGAGTGGAGGAGGGGGTGGAGAGGAGGGGTGAGGGGTGGGGGTGAGAGGGAGGTGGAGGAGGGGGTGGAGTGGAGGTAGGGGTGAGAGGAGGTAGGGGTGAGAGGGAGGTGGGGGTGAGAGGAGGAAGGAGAGGGGGAGGGAGGGGTGAGAGGAGGTAGGGAGAGAGAGTGGAGGGGAGAGAGTGGAGGGAGGGGTGAGGGAGGCGGAGGGTGAGGAGTGGAGGGTAGGTGGGGGGTGAGAGTGGAAGAATGGGGGGGTGGAGTGGAGGTGGGGTGGAGGGAGGAGTGAGGTGGGGGGAGGAGGAGGTGGAGGAGGGGTGAGGCTTATGTTTCTCTATCTTATCGTCTCCCATCAAGAATAAATTATTCAACATTCCCCACAAGTTGCTCTAAAAGGATGGATATATGTTGCTTCCCCCTCTCTCTCTCTCTCTCCATATTTTTCAGAAGTCTGCAATGATAGACACCCCCCTTCCCCCCCTCCTCAGCCCCTCTCCCCCCCACCCCCCACCCCACCCCTCCCCCCCCCCCCTGCCCCACCCCCCTCCCCACCCCCCACCCCAACTCCCCCCACCCCCAATCCCCCACCCCCCACCCCAACCCCACCCTCCCAACCCCTACTCCCAACCCCACCCTCACTCCCACCCCACCTCCCCACCCCACTCCTCCCACCCCCCACCCCACCCCTACCCCCCCCCCCCCCTCCCCACCCCCCCTCCCCCCCCACCCACCCTACTCCCCACCCCCCACCCCCTCTCACCCCTACCCTACTACACACACGAGGCAGGTGATCGGGGGAGGAGGGGGGGTAGTCGAGGCTGTTACTGAGGTGGTTATTTTCACCGGTCCTCACAAACATTATTAACATAACAATGGAATTATGATAACAATGGCCGAGCTCAGGGTTACGTTACGGATGTAGTCAAGACCCGTCACGGTGATAACGCCCTGTAATGTGCCTTAACTCCCCTTCCCCCGTTTCTGTTACAACGCCTAGTGTGACATGGACCTGCTGTAACAACCCGTAGTGTGACGACAACCCTCTGTTATATACCTCTAGTGTGACGTCAACCACTGTTATATACTCCTAGTGTGACGTCAACCCTTTGTTATATACCCCTAGTGTGACGTCAACCCTCTGTTATATACCCCTAGTGTGACGTCAACCCTCTGTTATATACCCCTAGTGTGACGTCAACCCTCTGTTATATACCCCTAGTGTGACGTCAACCCTCTGTTATATACCCCTAGTGTGACGTCAACCCTCTGTTATATACCCTAGTGTGACGTCAACCCTCCGTTATATACCCTAGTGTGACGTCAACCCTCTGTTATATCCCCTAGTGTGACGTCAACCACTCTGTTATATACCCATAGTGTGACGTCAAGTGGTATGACGTCAACCCTCTGTTATATACCCTAGTGTGACGTCAACCCTCTGTTATATACCCTAGTGTGACGTCAACCACTCTGTTATATACCCCTAGTGTGACATCAACCTCTGTTATGTGCCCCTAGTGTGACGTCAACCCTCTGTTATACCTCTAGTGTGACGTCAACCCTCTGTTATGTGCCCCTAGTGACGTCAACCCTCTGTTATATACCTCTGTGTGACGTCAACCCTCTGTTATGTACCTCTGGTACATGACTTCAACCACTCTGTTATATACCCCTAGTGTGACGTTAACCCTCTGTTATATACCCCTAGTGTGACGTCACCTCTGTTATATACCCCTAGTGTGACGTCAAGCCCCTCTGTTATATGCCCCCAGTGTGACGTCAACCCTCTGTTATATACCTCTAGTGTGACGTCAACCACTCTATTATATACCTCTAGTGTGACGTCAACCCTCTGTTATATACCTCTAGTGTGACGTCAACCCTCTGTTATATACCTCTAGTGTGACGTCAACCCTCTGTTATATACCTCTAGTGTGACGTCAACCACTCTATTATATACCTCTAGTGTGACGTCAACCACTCTATTATATACCTCTAGTGTGACGTCAACCCTCTGTTATATACCTCTAGTGTGACGTCAACCCTCTGTTATATACCCCTAGTGTGACCTGAACACATTTGCACCACCCAATGTAACATAAATCGTCTATTACAACTTCCAGTGTGACATTAGTCCACTGTTACAAAGCCAAACGTGAAGTGACTCCAACGATAACATTATGTAACACAATAATTTTCCATTGTCATAGGCAGTAACACTATTTGATGCCATGTTGTTGACAGCACCTTATGTAACGAGATTCTAACTGTTACAGCCCATAAAGTGATATGATCCTGTTATCATGACCACAGTGCTGTACCGTATCCTGTAACGTAACGTAATCTCACTGTCACAACTCGCATTTCTACCTGTAACGAGAAGTAACACATACACTGTTTTAACATACGACCTATTATGTGACTTACTGCAGCTGTTCCAACCTGTTACAGTCTATCAGGTTACAGCATGAATGTAACTCGAGGCTTTGATCGTAATGTGAACAACTTTAGTGTAACTCAAAGTTCTGTCATAAGTTTAAATTGAAGAATTCTCTCAGTGTAAGCTTCAGGTGCTTATCTCAGAGCCTGGCTAATGACCGCTAGGAAGACAGCTCAGCGACTGCGTCATGTTCATTAGTATACCAAACAATACTTATTATTTCCAGCTTGAATTATAGATCATTAATATACACGTATAGATATTCACTGTGTCTTCATTTATCACGTATTACTCTTCCCATCATTTAGACGAAGATCAGTATTAAATTGAGTATTAAGCAAGACAGAGTAAATAAGGTGAGTCAGTAGGCGGCGTGAGGAGAGTCATAGCAGTATGAGTCAGTAGGCGGCGTGAGGAGAGTCATAGCAGTATGAGTCAGTAGGCGGCGTGAGGAGAGTCATAGCAGTATGAGTCAGTAGGCGGTGTGAGGAGAGTCATAGCAGTATGAGTCAGTAGGCGGCGTGAGGAGAGTCATAGCAGTATGAGTCAGTAGGCGGCGTGAGGAGAGTCATAGCAGTATGAGTCAGTAGGCGGTGTGAGGAGAGTCATAGCAGTAGTGACACTCACGACTTGAGTTGCCTGCCTTGAGTGTCAACAGTGAATCACGTCATCTGCATGTCATTGAATTAATAGCTCTTGAACCACCTAATAAATTTTCCGCTTAACTTCAGGTTATGACATTAAGGTGTGTTTGATATAACGTAAAATTAATAGTCGCACTTATCTCCTCATTTAATAGAATTTATACAGAAAAGTCAGTATTAAATTCTACTTACTCAACAATTAATGGGTTATATGGAAATTGTAAAGCAAAATTGTAAGTTGATATATGTATACACAGTAACACAGATACTAACTTACACACGCTTGAGATAATGACGATCCAAAACCCTCATGATAAAACCAAAAAACATTAAACAATAGACAAACTAAACACAGTAACTAAAACACACAGACACATAGCGGACAGTTAGTCGCTGTTTATTTTAATATGTTAGAATAATTTTCACGCGAGGATTTCCGGCCACACTCACCACTTAACACACACACACGATGACAACTTTAATCCTAAAAACAATGATCTGTGTCACTGAGCGGTGGAGGAGGTCCGCCAGCCTGCCGCTCCAACTGTGTAATTAAATGAGTAAAATTACATGTTAACTATTTTACGTGTATGTTATATTATTATACTCTTGTCCAGTGATGTCGTGTGTGTGTGTGTGTGTGTGTGTGTGTGTGTGTGTGTGTGTGTGTGTGTGTGTGTGTGTGTGTGTGTGTGTGTGTGTGTGTGTGTGTGTGTGTGTGTGTGTGTGTGTGGGCGCGTTGTGTGTGTGTGTTGTGTGTGTGTGTGTGTGTGTGTGTGTATGTGTGTTGTGTGTGTGTGTGTGTGTTGATATCGAACACCAACAATAAGACCACCAGTAAAGACGGTAAAAGGATCTAAACAAAGAAAAACATAAGAGAATCAACCTTAACCCCCAGAAGGTGTTAGATCCCCCTTACTTGACAACACCACGGGGAAAATAAATCCAAATTTCATCTAGATAAGACCAGTTACACGTACAGGTACAGGTGTGAACTACAGGTACAGGTGTGAACTACAGGTACAGGTGTGTGGGGTAACTAGATCCTACAGGTGCTGGAATCAATCCCATAAATATTAATAGAAATGTAGCTGTAAATTATTTAATTAGTCAATGATACGTTACAATCTACGATCACTTATTATACCTCCCTTACACACACACACACACACACACACACACACACACACACACACACACACACACACACACACACACACACATCGCAAATATTTGTTATTGGGAAGTTAATATTTTATGCAATGATAGAATGGCTAGTGAATCGCACGATTTACATAGTAATCAATGAGTGGAACCGTGTGTGTGTGTGTGTGTGTGTGTGTATGTGTGTGTGTGTGTGTGATTCATGACCTATGGCAGCGGCTGCATAAAGTTGTTAATATCTTTGCTGTTTATTCAATTGATGTTTTTTTTATGCTGTTGTGTTTTTCGCTCTTGGTGTTGATAGTGTTGCTTTGTTCTTGCTTTATGTATATATATATATATATATATATATATATATATATATATATATATATATATATATATATATATATATATATATATATATATAGATCCACAATGGACGTGGATAAGATAAATCTTGGTAAAATCACTCAGGAAAAAGGAAAACAATGGAGCACCTTAGCTAGAATAAAGACTAAAGCTAAGGTGTTGTTTCCTGTGATTTATATATATATATATATATATATATATATATATATATATATATATATATATATATATATATATATATATATATATATATATATATATAAATAAGTGTGTGTATTTAGACATAAGGTCATATAGCACCCAGAGTTAAATGACAATTTCACATCATTTTTCTCAGAGTTATGTTACCCTACGGTACTAATAATGAAGTGTAAAATACTTCGAAAGAGAAAACTAACAGTAGATTTTTAGTGAAAAGTTAATTTTTCATAATAACACTTGAAAAAAAGAATACTCTGAGTGAACATCATTTGTCGTATAACATAATCTCAAACAACAAAATCTTAACAACCATCTAGAATGATCAGAGTGAGTACAAGTACAAGGTTGAAAAGAGGCAACACAAGAAGTATTTGTACAAAGTTTTGGGGGTGATGCTTCAAATTAAGGGAGTCCAAAGGGACCTTTCACACAGACGTCCACTGAACTCCATTGATTTCTAAATCGCTCGACATAAAAAACGCTCGTGTGAAAGGGGTCTAAGATGACGTCAGATGAACCTTTGACAGATAATCATACAAATAATATTTTTCTTAAGTTTCAGCATAATCGAATTGATAGTTTTAAAGATATCGAAGATGTGAAAAATTTACAAAGGTCGGATGGATGGCAGACTACCAGCCACAACAAGCGACTTGATGTGTACGGTATTAACTAACACTAAGAGTCTCTTTATGAGCTGCGGGCGACTCCTTGACACGTCCGCTCATTATAGTCCCGTGTGATTGGCTACTTAATTTTATAAAACAAAAATAAAATATTTGACAGACTTATAATTACCCGCTTTAATTTCTTTTAATATCAATTAGTCACCTCAAAGACATTTTTACTACATGTACTCAAGCTAATTATCAATAATACTTGGGGTTGGGTTATTAAGGAGGTGGTCCTACGATTAATAATAAGTTTGTACATGTAAACAATTTGATATGTTTTCCTTCCAGATAGTTGTTGAATATATCGTTATGTTCTCTTTAACATTACTAATGCCTTGATTATATACATCTTTAGTTATTAATAAAATGTCACTATTCATCAAGTAACACTTATGTTGGTTGGAGTGGGTCCGTATGTTTTGTTGAATGGAAGCCAAGTTTGCAATACACAACAAACATATTAGCACAGTTCAGTATTTCAGGCCATTTGTCAAGACCGTCGCTTCAGCACTAATGTTTCGTGTGACGTCATCAGCTACCCGGGTAAATGATGATGATGATAGTGAAGGTGATTATGGAGATGATGAGAGATGTCATAATGATGATAATGCTAACGGAGTAGATGATAATTAAGGCCGTTAATAGGGTAAAAAATGTCAATACCTCTAATTTCTCAGCTAGATATCAATGACCTTGGAGTACGATGACATGATCGTGAGTACGTTGATAGGCATTTAACCCAAGGAGTTAAATCATCATACTTAATAGGTGAAGTCATCATACTAATGGGTTAATTTATCGTACTGAGGATATTGTCATCGTCTTCAAAGAGTTAAGTCATTATATTCAAGGTGTTAACCCATTGAGTACAATGGATTAACCCTTTGAAACGATAACTTAACCCCTTTAATACGATGATTTAACCCCTTGAATATGACGACTTGGTCCCTGCGTACCATGCAAACCTCCCTAGGCACAATGAATCGGTCCATTGGTGGCTATGAGAGTCATGATGATTAATACTTACGATAATGATAATGTAGTGGTGATGATAACGATGAATGATGATAGACATAATAATAATAATAATGATAAGACAGATGAAAGGAGAAAGACAGAAAGAAACACACAGACAGACAGACAGAGAGAGAGAGAGAGAGAGAGAGAGAGAGAGAGAGAGAGAGAGAGAGAGAAGAATATTGGCCGTGGATTCAGGTAGTGACCGAAAAACGCCCATACTGACTCAAGTATGTGGTCGAGCACTGTGTTGCCTCATCACTTTCCTTCCGTTCCTCACCTGTTCCCCTCTTTCTCACCTCGCAGACGATGTCACTGACGCTTTGGTGATGTCATCATAGATTCATCAACGACACAGACTAAGATGAGTCATCCTTTGCATGTTACGCGGAAGTTTCATAAGACAACCGAGATGTTGTTTTTTTATACGCTAATATTCACATGACACGGTGACGTGTATGGGAGGGGAGGAGGTGGTGGTGGGGGGGGAGAGAGTAAGCTGTGGTGGTGGTGGTGGGGGGGGAGAGAGTAAGCTGTGGTGGTGGTGGTGGGGGAGGTTGGTGGTGGGGAGAGAGAGCAAGGGGAGGTGGGGTGGGTGGGGAGACAGGTGGCCGGGGAGGCAGGGAAGCTGGTGGGGAGAGAGTAAGCTGTGGGTGATGGTGGTGGGGAGACAGTAGGTGGGTTGGTGGTGGGGAGAGAGCAAAGGGGAGGTGGTGGTGGTGGGGAGACAGCAGGCTGGTGGTGGGGAGGCAGTAGGTGGCTGCTGGTGGTGGGGGAGAGGTGCCGGTGGTGGGGGAGACAGTAGGTGGTTGGTGGTGGGAGAGTAAGCTGTGGTGGTGGGTGGTGGGGGAGACAGTAGGGTGGCTGGTGGTGGGGTGTAGGTGGTTGGTGGGGAGGCTGTGGTGATGGTGGTGGGGGGACAGTAGGTGGTTGGTGGTGGGGAGAGAGTAAGGTTGTGGTGGTGGTGGGGGAGAGAGTAAGGGGGAGTGGTGGTAGGGGAGAGAGAGTAAGGGGAGGTGGTGGTGGTGGTGGTAAGAAAGTAAGTGAGATGATGGGGACAGACTAGGGGAGGTAGGTGGTGGGGAGAGACTAGGGGGGAGAGGTGGTGGTGGAGAGAGAGTAGGGCAGGAGGAGCACAAGGGTAGGAGGCGAAAGAAGCTAAGGAAGGTGGACAAAAGAGAAAAAGTAAGCGGGACAGTTAAAGGAGAAGCAATGGGAATGGAGATGGAGGGTGTGGAGGGGGGGGGAATTGTAGGAGGAATGAAATAGGGTGAAAGGAGAGAAGGAGCGGAGGAATGGGAAAGAAGAGTGGGAGGAGGGAAGATCTGAAAAGGGAAGGAACAAGATTAGGATAATAAGAATGAAAGCGAAAAGGTGAACAACGGAGGAGAGGAACTCTCTCTCTCTCTCTCTCTCTCTCTCTCTCTCTCTCTCTCTCTCTCTTAAGGAATCAACACAACCTCACATTCATCAAAACAACTTAGATAACACTTATCTTCCTCGGGAGTCTTCAGCTCTGAACTACATATTCTTACACTCACCCATGCTCTCACACACAATCACACACTCGCACTCATACACTGACACTGACACACTGACACTCTCACACACACACTCACAATCTCCCATACTCACACTTTCACACACTCTGCTACTACTACTACTTTGTTGTCACTCGGACCGGCAGCGCCTTCCACAGATGTTGCACATGTGGAGGACTACACCTAGTGTGGGAGGGGCGTCGGCAGCGTCTTTCCGGCTCTGGGGCTTCTCTGCCTCGCTATGCAGTCAGGCTAACTCGAAAGTATTGCCACCTTCTCGTGTGTTGCTCCTCCAAGCGTTACGGTGGGGAGTGATCGACTCCCTGATGAAGGGGTTGATTTGGCACCTTTTCACGTTTGTCTTAAGCGTATTCTTATACCTTTTCCGTTGCCCACTAGGGTTACGTTTGCCATTCGTTAAGTGACTGTCAAGTAGCTGTTTTCTCTGTCTAATGTCGTTCAACCGGGTAACAAAGCAAGTCCAACGTAATTGTTCTTGGATACTGGTAGCCTCGATGCTCCTACAGTTGGTGTTAGCGAGAATACTGGCATTTGTTTTCTTGTCTTCCCAGCAAACTCGGAGGATGTAACGTAGACTACCCTGATGAAAGTTTTCAAGGGACTTGAGGTGCATCCTGTATGTGACCCATGTCTCGCTGCCATACAGTAGGGTATGGAGGGCCACTGGCATGTGCAACTTTGTAGAAAATTTCAGCTCCCTACAGCTGAAGACACGGGTACAGAGTCTGCCAAGGCTTGAGACACACATCTGATCTGATGTTGAATCTCTTCATCGATGACCGCGGTGGTGGACAGGTTGGAGCCAAGATACTGAAAGTGGGTAACATTAGAGAGGGTAGTATCATTAACCTGGATGGATGGTGGAGATGTGGCTGAACCAGTGGCCGGCTGAAAGAGAATCTGAGTTATATAAGTAACATTCACATCAAGGCCGAAGTATGCATAATTTGAATCTGCATAGGTGTTCAGGATCTTCTGTAGGTCGCGTTCAATGTTAACTCTGAGGGTGAGGTCGTCTGCATACTGAAATTCAATGATAGAAGTGGCCGACACTTTTATTCCTGCCTGGAATCGTTTTATGTCGAAAAATTCCTTCATCCGGTTGTGGATGTCCTTCCCGCCGGCTAAAATGGCACTGGCACGAGTAAGGAAGGTAGCTAAGAAATTAGGGAAAAGAATTGGTGCCAGTACACATCCTTATTTTACCCCCATTTGGATGGGGAAGGACTCAGACTGGGTGCCGTTGTGCAGGGCACTGCAGTTCATGCTATCGTGGTGTTGCCTCACAATGGCGAAGCAATTTTTGTGGGCAACCAAAATGACATTTCCCACACTCACAAACAACTGAATCATTTTTTCGGATATTGAAGGAATGAAATATCCATCGTCAAACGTAAATCCACATACTTTAGAATTTAGTGGATTAGCTTCTGTCCCAGGTTCTAGGTAACTTTTCAAAGCGTGTATGGTGATGGTATGGTGATGTGCACGCTATAAAAGGTACGCTGAATGTGAGGTACAAGACCGTGGTTAGTTGGTGGCAGGATTTGATGTGACGCAGATTTCGAGTAGTGGAAAATTTCAGCTCGCAGATCTACGAAACTGGTATAGAATTACTCCAAGACTTTAAAGCATTTACGAAGTATTACCCCGCATTATGAATCAACACGAGAAAAAGAGTAGCTGATTTACCGATCCCCCAAAGAGTTTTTCAGTTTATGCCTTGAAGGCAATCTTTTTAGTAGCGATTTTACCGGCGATGTCGCTCCCTGTAAGAATATGTATAGCTGGAAGAACTGTACAAAGGTCAAGACCCAGAGTCCAAGATGTGCATGCAGGATATGAAGGGGCACAAAGCGGTGTTACCTTTTCCAGCTTGCGCCCACAGTTGCTTCAACCCTTGTTGCAGACAGACGGCCGACATGATACAATAGAGCAACTATCACATCAGTATCTTTTGAAAGCACAACAAGTTTTATATCCTGCCTGAAGACAGTCAAGGATTTGCACGGGGATAACGGGGTCAGCTTCCTCGACTGATGACTGAAGATGTGGCACGTCATTTTTCCGCTTTGATGCCCATATATACACCGCCATTGCTTATCTTCTAATGTAGAGCGAACTGGCCGAGCACAGTAATGTAGTCACGGTTTTGAGAAGACTTATTGTTGTTAGAAGGCCAGAATATGGCCATGTCTTTGGGAAGGGGTCTTGACTGCTCAACCAAACTAAGATTGATGGGAGTCACGTCAGTTTTCTTCATTCTCTCACTGTCTTTCACAGAGGGGTTGCCACTATAAATGTCGAATACGTAATCGCATCTTCCATAAGTCTGGTACACATTAGTCGTCTATGAGAATTTTGAAAGAACATTAGAGAAGTCTGAAAGTCCAGTGAATGTTTCTTTACGGACAGTTGCCATGAAGTCTATAACGAAGGCTGATTAATGGCTGGTGATGACAGGAATATTGTTCGTGTTTTAGATGAGGTTCCAGCTCAATGATGAGTTGACTCTTCACAGGCATTCTCATGAGTCCAACTTCGTCAAACAGGAGAGGAGAGGAGAGGAGAGGAGAGGGCACAATATCATATTTCAGAACATCGTTGGTGGAGAGGCCTCGGTCGCGGGCAATTTCAACTAACTTCTCTGTCATATTCATTTCTCTCATCGCCTTTTTGGTTCTCTTCTGTGGCTTATTTCTGATTTTCTTCATAATCTTGAGGTTTGTTCTATGGATGGTGTCACACAACTTCGATACTTTCTCCATGATTCTATCTCGGTGAAAGGCCAGGTATTTCTCCTTGCGCTTTACAGTAGCATTCAGGACATCGTTTCTAATTTCCTCTTTCATGGCCTCTTTTGTCACGAAATTATATAGGACTGGGGGAGACTTTTCAGAAAATAAAAACACTGTGGCTAACAAGCAACAAAAAGAGAATATTATCAATATTATATGAGGAAAACCAGCGAAATTATGTTACGATTCCTATTTCATGGTGAGTTTGGCGGCCATCTTAGATTTATGAGATTTAAATGACCTCTGATCACAAAAGCGATGCCGTCAATCGATTTTCCATGAGTCAAAAACCCTAATTTAGACACCAAGATCATGTTTCCAGAAAATATAATGCATATATAAACCTTTACATACATGTGTCGCTACAGAGGTAAAGGGAATTGTTTGAGTGGAGCTGTAAGGTTACCTGACTGGATCACACCCAGACGTTTTTCAGAAGTCTTAACATATAGAACAAGACAATAATGGATAACACCGTACTTAAATAATGGACACGACCTCATCCCGTCACCCCAGCACTTAGACAAATATTTTTCTTTGTACATAAAATTTCCGGTTTTTATAGTGGAAATTATTGAGGTAGTGTTCCTATTTGTGTTGATTTATGTATTGTGTATGTTTCTCTGAGTCTAGATGTGTGTGTGTGTGTGTGTGTGTGTGTGTGTGTGTGTGTGTGTGTGTGTGTGGTGAATATAAGAGCAATTATCTGTGTCCGTGAGTTGCTATGTATGTGCACTGTGTGTGTGTGTGTGTGTGTGGTGAATATATGAGGCATTTATCTGTGTACGTGAGTTGCTATGTACGTGCCTGTGTGTGTGTGCTGTGTGTGTGTGTGTGTGTGTGTGTGTGTGTGTGTGTGTGTGTGTGTGTGTGTGTGTGTGTGTGTGGTGAATATGTGAACAATTATCTGTGTACGTGAATTGCTATGTATGTGCCAGTGTGTGTGTGTGTGTGTGTGAGTCATAACCCTCCACTAACCAGCAGTTCACCGACGCCAAAACAGAAAAAATATTGCAGTCTGAGGCCGACCGAGGGTAACCAGAATAATGCGTTCTGTCGGGGGTAGATAATGATAAGCCCACCTCTACAACAGAGCCCTAGATCATAACTCTAACACACAGTACTTCCACCTCTACAGCCTTGTGGTTCATGCTTCCTCTTCACCTCCCCCTAATCCACATAATATAGAGCACGAGAAACTAGCATATATCATACGAACTGCTTAAGCCGCAAGCTAATTAGAGATTTAACCAGTATCTTTGACTTTTAATTCCTATACCAATTACATATCAACTGCGAGGTACGAATGATAAATGAACCAAGATCCAGAACCTGACCATTTTGCTTTCGACAAATGCCGAAGATTAAGGTCGTGCATTAGTATAAACGGGCGCTTCATGACCATATCGACGCTCCCACAATACTTGGGTCGACTCGCGGCTGGGAATCGACATCCACAACTCACCGACACCTTTCTGACACAGACCTAAACCTTGTGGGAAATATTATCGGAAATTCTTAGTTTTTTTTTTTATATCCGTCATATCAGAAGACAAATACTCGTTTAACATGATTGTTCCATTGTTACCTTCTACTATTTTTTTGTGTTTGTTAATGTTAGTTTTTTTGTTGGTGAGGTAATCATGGGGTTTTATATTAATTGCCTTCCATCCTAGTGTGGTTGTCACGGGTGCAATGTTTTGATTGTGTCAAAAATCTCTTAAGGAATATACCTTAAACATGATCACCCACTTCCCCTCTCTATCACCCCTCACTCTTCCCCCTTCACCCTCTCACATTTCCCCCCTCACTCCCCTCACCTCCTTCACCTCACCCCTTCTTCGTCCCCCTCACTCCCCTCACCTCCTTCACCTCACCCTTCTCTTCCCTTCTCACTCCTGCCCTTCACCTCACCCCTTCTTCCTCCCCTCACCTCATCCCTACCTCCATCCCCTCTCTTCAATCCCCTCACCTCACACCACCTCCATCCCCTCACCTCCATCCCCTCTCCTCAATCCCCTCCCCACCCCTCACCTCCATCCCCCTCACCCCTCCCCTCCAATCCCCTCCCCTCCATCCCCTCCCCTCCATCCCCTCCCCTTCTCCCTCTCACCCCTCACTCTCGTCTCAGAAAAACAATAATAAAGACTTACGCTTATCATAACTACTTTCCTCTCGTTCTATTTTCATACGCAAAAATTAATCGATTCTTCAATTCTGAGTTTTTTTTTGTTATTATCAGTACACCTCAGTTAATGAATGCTTAAGCAAAGCATGATTACTTTATTGTCGTATGCTTTATTGTGTGTGTGTGTGTGTGTGTGTGTGTGTGTGTGTGTGTGTGTGTGTGTGTGTGTGTGTTTTTCTTAAGTGATTATATCCTACATTATCTTTATTCTTGTTTTATTTTCTCGGTATTAAAACACGATAAAACAACGTCTCGGGCGGCGACAAAGCTCAGGAGGAATTTTGTATATTTCTTTTCGTTTTCTTTTTTCTTGTGTCAATTCTTCTTTACGTTTAATCCTTAGTTGTATGTTTTTGTGTTGTCTTTTTGTTTACATTCTTCCTGCGCTTATTGTCCATCTTGCTTTATGTCCTCCGTTCGTTATAATTTGGTATAAGTGAAAAGTGTGAGGAGTAGGAAGAGGGGAGGAGGAAGTGGAGGAGGAGGGGAGAGTTATGTTTGTGTGTCTTCTCTTTTATACATGTAAACATAAGTGGTGTGTATATACTTGATGGAGTATATAACGTACTCGTACAGTATGTATGTATGTATGTATGTATGTATGTATGTATGTATGTATGTATTCTACTAGCTGGTGGCGACGGTTCCCAAAACTATCAATAAGCACTTGAATCCTTCGCCAGTGTTGGTCTGCCTTGTACTTAATAGAGTTTATGTTTGGTTCTGCCACAATACTCGCTGTTAGATTTGATGTTAATGATTGTTGTTGGTGTTAGGTATTTGAACAGGTGTGAAGGGGAGAGCTGCCCCTGCATGGTCGTGTTGATTAAATGCTACTTTATCAGTTAAGGATATTTTCTTTATTTGAATAGTTTACACCATGATATAATTGATGATTGTGCATGATTTTTGTTTCGGTATAATTTCTAGCTGGGTATAATTGATGTGTAATTAAGTATAATTGATTGATATTAGCTAAGCGTAATTTATTTAGACTTATCTGGATATAAATGGACTTTTATCTGGGTGTATCTTATGCTTTACCTTGGTATAATTGAGGCCTCATTTGGGGGTGTTTAAAGTATAATTGATGTTTGCCGAGTATAATCGATTCTTTGTATCATTAATGTCTGAGTGTAATATATGTCAGTCTGTGTATAATTGGTCTTATCTGCATATCACTGATGTTACCTGGTTACAATTGATGTCTGGGATACACCTGATGCTATAGCCTGAGTATACCTGACATCTTACCTGAGAATAATCAATACCTGGGCTTAGTTTATGTCATATACTAGACGGCAGAATATTATACATTACAGTTTAACAATAACACTTTACCTTTATTAAAACTTGTACTTGTGAGTTATGGACCTGTTGTCATCTGCTTACAGTTACCATTCAATGATAATTTGATATTACCGAACAACGGGAGATATATCGGCTATTTTTTTTTTTTTGTGGGATGAATATTTTGACTTCGTATGGCTGTTACACTTCGGGGTAAGAGAAAGATAAATTCGGCATTTAAAGGTAAATAATTGCCTTTAATCGCTGTCTGGGGAGGAATAATTTATGACAACATTAACCCAGTTTCATATTGATCAATTTATGAGGATAACGAAACAAAAAAGATGAGAAATAATTACTTTGAATATATAGATCCAAACTATTTTATATAAGCTTTGACTCAGAACTATACGGTTGGACTAGAGAAAGAATGATGTACCGTTAGAGCTTTTGACTGGGAGATTAATGGAGGTCCACATGATGTTTTAGTCCTTCCTGGGAAATACACTTGTTCCGGGTTAGTTAATGATGGTGGTCATGTGGGGAGAGAGGGAGGGGAGGAGGAGGAGGAGGAAGGGAAGGATGGGTCTGTATAATGAGGTAGTACAGTATTCGTGGTGGTAGAAGTGCTGTAGCTCATTATACAAGGGTGAAGTATTATAGGTCACGTATGATTGTAGTTCTTTATATAGTGGTGAAGTATTATAGGTCCCGTATGAGTTTATTATACTGTGGTGA
Organism: Homarus americanus; assembly: GCF_018991925.1. Classification (NCBI taxonomy): domain Eukaryota; kingdom Metazoa; phylum Arthropoda; class Malacostraca; order Decapoda; family Nephropidae; genus Homarus; species Homarus americanus. Next base: position 189,143 of record NW_024735304.1, on the reverse strand, counting down.
AGTATTATAGGTCATGTATGATTGTAGTTCATTATACAGTGGTGAAGTATGATAGGTCATGTATGATTGTAGTTCATTATACAGTGGTGAAGTATTAGAGGTCCCGTAATTATTCATGAAGTATTATAGGATAGGTGTGTTTGTAGATCATTAAGTAAGAAAAAATCTTCAGCTTATGATTTTAGGTCGCTACACATAGACCCACAGAGTGCGGGGGTCGAGTGGGTACAGGGCTCGCCTCTTGTTCCAGGGATTCGGTAGTTCGATTCCCAGGCACTCCCAGTTCACCCAGCTGTTAATGGGTTCCTAATCTTACAACTTTGGGAAATGAAGGCGGTCGAGAGCAGGTACTGCTGCCTCCTTGTGTACCGAAGGCTTAGTCTACAGTGTGCTGCATCCTCCCTGCCCCTAACGGGCAGCCATGCCTCTGAAACCCACTTTCACACACACACACACACACGCACACAGTAGCCATTATGCCCCTTAAGTACTGTTACTTAAACCCTTGAGCACTGTGAAGCAACCCTTTGAATACTGTGACTTAATTTTTTGAGTACTGTGATGTGATTTAACCCCTTGAGTACAATGACTCCAATCCTTAAGTACGATGACTTTATCTCTTGAGTAGTGTGACTTAACCCCTTGAGTACTGTAACTTAAATCACCCCAGATAATTGCTTAACCTCTTGATTTTCAATAATCATTTTACTTAAGGAGTTAATTAGAATATGGTTCTGAGGTCATTAATATCGTACTCGAGGATTGGTGCACTTAAATCCCCAATATATTATATATGTAACTGTTTTACATAACGAGGGTGATATTCTAACAGAGACATCTAGTGGTGGGTTACGACTACAACGAAGCTCGCAAAATGTGATACGATCTGACAACGTTTCCCTGCTGGTCACAAAAGTACTGAATCGTTTGTAAAGAGTATTCAAATTAATATTAACAATCAAATTAATAATACCTTAAACTTATGTAACGAAAATAAAAAACAAATCTAAAGAACCTAAATCATAAAGTTACTATAGTTTCTTGTTTGTGAAGATGGAGACACCGCCGAAAACTCGCTAGAAATAAACTTGAACTGACAGTACTCACCAGATCACATAATCAAGTGAACGCGTCTATACAACTTACCTGAGGATCGACAGTGTTAAGTGCTGAACTGCGGTGTGGTGATGCATAAGGAAGTGCATCCCTCTCGTCCAGGATACAAGTGAGTGTAGATTGATATATTGTGCCATTAGTGCTGCTATTGTTTTTATCTTGTCTTTGTTGGTGTAGGTCCTTGTACCTACCTGAGCCATGGTAGCGAAAGGAACAGTTTTAGTTTCTGAGGGATAATTAAAGTTCATTTAAGACAGAAGGAAGATGGGAATTAACTGTTTTTATTTATATAGTTATTTCTTATCGTGTTGTTGTTTTCATTCATTATCGGTATTTGTTTAATTTCCTTGTGGTGACTTTTGCATATTTTGTATTTTATTATTTACATAAATGTCCGAAAATTTCATTGATCATTGCTACTCACGATCTCTTCATTATTATTATTATTATTATTATCATTATTATTATTATTATTATTATTATTATTATTATTGATATGGATAGAAGCACCGTATGTTACGAGGGCCTGGCCATGGCTAAGAGTGGGTATACTAAGTGTGAGTGACAAAGGGAGAAGATTTGAGGTGTACAGTACAGAAATTTGTTTCTCAACTGTGGCCAGATTCCTTTAGAGAACAGGCGTTTGCTGTATTGCTTCCCACGTATTTGTTGAGTGTGCTAAGGTCACCAAACAAATTTTTCTCAAAGAACGCATAACATCCGGTAACCATTATACAATATAATAGACAATGGGTAAATGAATAATTTACAGATAATGAAAGCACTCGCTTTACAGGAGTTCCCCACCCTAAAAAAAAGTTAAATATTTAAATATTTAAAAATATTTTATTTCTGCTAGTTAAAAAAGTACAGTTATTTCTACGAGTAAGTTCCAATAATTAAAAATCAATTAATTTTAATGTAGTGTTTACATATTCACTTTTCGGAGATTAGAAATTAGCGGACTCGTGTTTTTCAAGTATATTCACGCCAGGTAACACGAAGATTATGTTAAGGGGGAATAATTACATGATTGGCTGTCTGGTTGTGGTTCCTTGTTACTGTTTCTCATGATTGGTATATATATATATATATATATATATATATATATATATATATATATATATATATATATATATATATATATATATATATATATATATATATATATATATATATATATATATATATCCTTTACCGCATGTGTGTTCAAGTGTATTACTGTGTGTTTAAGTGCATGAATTTACACATGTTCTTCCGGTACATGTGCGTGTTGCATATCACACTGTGGGTGTGTATTAGCATAGGGCAGACACCTGGTTAATTAGCACCGGTGTATCTCACCTGCCAAACATCTGTTGTGACCGCAAATGTTAGTAATCATTCCCGACAACACGGGACTGACACACAACACATTTCCACCTTACTGCCCTTTCATATATATATATATATATATATATATATATATATATATATATATATATATATATATATATATATATATATATATATATATATATTACGTTAAATAAGGATAATCGACAATTAAACTTTAAAAGTAAGTGTTGGTTTACCAAACAGGGAAAAATTTTGTTTTTATTGCAATAACTTATTGAAAATTTATTTGTATATGGTAAAAATTTGCTGTTTAGTTTAAGACGTCGATTACAATGATAAGATAAGGAAATTATATCTAAGTAGGGTAGCTAAGTTTACAACTTGGGAAGTTTGGGAGGTCTAGAGGAGTCGGCCATGCTGCCTCCTTGTGTACCGAAGGATTAGTATACAGTGTGTTGTATCCACCCTGCCCCTATCAGGCACTCATGCCTATAGGACCATCTTTCAGTTTCAGATTAGGTAATGTTAGGTTAGGTTCTTTGTATGAAGTTATTCATTCGTATCGGGCTTTTTTTATGATCCACATGACCGTCCTTGGCTAGTCAGATAATGCGTTGAAATTGCGGAATGATGGTATCTCTGTATATATATATATATATATATATATATATATATATATATATATGGAAAACGCCGCAATTCATTAGCAGTGGTGAACCTTGAACCAGCTGAATGAACCCCCTTGAAACAACCCCTCTCACTCCTCACTGGTAGAGTTTCGACTCCGCTTCGAAACTGGCGTGAATCGGTTCCATGAGCTCAGGCACTTGACCCTGCGCGCTATAAGGTCGTAATTCACGCTGTTATTTACCCACGGCATGACCTTTCTTGCACTCGCCACTCATCATGTTTACATTTTTCCCCCGGGAATTACTACGCAAGTATTAATTTTATTCGGGGACGTGAGTTTGTTAGTAACACGCAGGTCAGGTTCTTTGTATCTCAAAGAATATCTACCTTTAACGCGTGTTTCTATGAGTTATGATGATTGTTGGCGATGTGCATGACGGCCCAAGTGATGATGGTCCAACCAGTTCAGAGAATGTTGGCTCCTTCACTAACACTATAGGAGGGGGTGGCCTGGCGTTCCTCACTCTCGGTTTATATATACCATATGCGCATATATATATATATATATATATATATATATATATATATATATATATATATATATAAATGAGAGTAAATGTTTATGTATTACTACTATGATGTTTGCAACAAAACCTCACGTTCAAGGGCTCTCTTCTGTTGTTGTGCTGAGACAGGTTTAAGACCAATGTTTTTGTTGACAGTAAATGTTTGGTGAAATTATAAAACACAGCTGTTAGCAGGAAGCATGTTGTAAATTACTGCTGAATTTTTGTCTTCAACTTTTTAATTGCTTTGATGAGATTTTGATAACATTAATTGCAACCAAATTTCTTATTTTCATGTAATTTCATTTGGGATAAAATGCAGTAATAATATTAATGCCCAAGCAAACAGCGTGTGTCCCAACTTTGAAATAGTGATAAAAGCTTTGGATGTAAAAATCTTTTCTTTTTTTTATCCTCAGAAGTATTACCATGGCAGCGTGAGAGCACCAATAGCAATACAAGATGTAAATAAACAAAAGTCAATAACTCCTCAGTCAATTATGTTCTGAAACGTTTATGGATGATGATAAGTGTTGGTTCTTTATATAATATTCTGTGAATAGTCGCTCCCAGTTAATATATTTTTCATTATATATTGAAATAATAGTGAGAGGCGATGCAAGAGGCGAACAAGAGGAAAAAATCGATTTATCAAGAACTTCTACATTGAATTTTTTGAAATATTTAGAGATTATTATTATTATTTTTGGAAGGGTTCTAAAAAATGGTTAGTAAGTGAACTTTGTCTATCTCTACATTATTTATTTAGTCTTGCGGCAGTTTCTCAAGTCACATTGAAAAATATAGAACCATAGATTCCTCTCTTTGTTTTATGTTTTTTGTCAATTTGTCTTTTGTTCCCTGAGTCAGCTTCCTGGTGCTGTCTTAACGGGCCCCAATCTTAATAAACCCCCCAGTGCCGGCGGGGTCCAATCTTAATGTGGTCATTCCTAATGGGTTCCAAACTTAATGTGTTTCAGTCTTAATGCGTCTCGATTATAATAGACACCTAGTCTTTATGGAACCTTGTCTTAATAGACCCCACTCCTAATGGGTCACAATCTTAATGGGCTCCAATCTTGATAGGCCCCAGCTCTAATAGACTCCGATTTTGATGGGCCCCAATCCAAGTTGTTGTGACGTTAAGGTGAGCGAAGTTTGGGAGGGTCTATTCGGACTAAGGGCCCATGTGACCTGCAACCGATAGGGAGCCATATGTACACCCGCTGCAGGGAGAAAATTAATGATCATTGTTGTTGTTAGTCACTGGTATTATCATTGACCTTTTACTTGTGTGTGTTGACAAATACAGAAGTGGAACTCTTTGTAAATGTTTCCATCGATCTAATTAATTATTCCATTTATCTATTTGGCTTTTAACTTGAATGATTTCTTGAAGTAATTGTTAATACATAAATCTTAACTGTAACATTTTGATTTATGTGAGATTAATCAGAATTAGTAATTAGTGATATATATGCTCCATTTGATTTGTTGTGCTAACGGTTTCTGTGTGTGTGTGTGTGTGTGTGTGTGTATGTGTGTGTATGTGTGTGTGTGTGTATGTGTGTGTGCGTGTATATGTGTGTGTGTGTATGTATGTATGTATGTGTGTGTGTATGTGTGTGTGTGTGTATGTGTGTGTGTGTATGTGTGTGTGTGTGTATGTATGTATGTGTGTGTGTGTGTGTGTGTTTATGTGTGGTGTGTGTGTGTGTGTGTGTGTGTGTGTGTGTATGTGTGTGTGTGTGTGTGTGTGTATGTGTGTGTGTGTGTGTGTGTGTGTGTGTGTGTATGTGTGTGTGTGTGTGTGTGTGTGTGTGTGTGTGTGTGTGTGTGTGTGTGTGTGTGTGTGTGTAATATCACCAATATATCATTTACTTGGACTAATGGTAGCAATGCAGTGACTGGTGGTGTCAGCATTAACTGTCAGCCTGAGTTTTAACAACAATTTTAGCATCAATTTCAGTCTCAGTTTTAGCATCAGTGTAAACATCGATGTCAGCATTGAGTCAGCATTAGTTTTAGTACGCGTCACCACCTCAGTGTCAGCATAAGTCAGCATCAGTATCATCAGCACCATTCAGCGTCAGCACCACCATCAGCAGCAGTCAGCGTCAGCACCCAGCACCAGTCAACGTAAACACCTTAATCACCATCACCATCAACATCACTATCATCAGCACCAGTCAACGTCAGCACCATCATCAACACCAGTCAGCGTCAGCACCCAGCACCAGTCAGTGTCAGCACCATCATCAGTACCATTACCGTCACCATCATCAACATCAGTCAGCGTCAGCACCACCATCAGCAGCAGTCAGCGTCAGCACCCAGCACCAGTCAGTGTCAGCACCATCATCCGTACCATTACCGTCACCAACATCAACATTAGTCAGCGTCAGCACCCAGCACCAGTCAACGTAAACATCTTAATCACCATCACCATCACTATCATCAGCACCAGTCAACGTCAGCACCATCGTCAACACCAGTCAGTGTCAGCACCACCATCAACACCAGTCAGCGTCAGCACCACCATCAGCACCAGTCAGCGTCAGCACCACCATCAGCACCAGTCCGCGTCAGCACCACCATCGCTTCAGCAGTCAGCGTCAGCACCAGCACCAGTCAGCGTCAGCACCATCATCAGTACCATTACCGTCACCACCATCAGCGACAGTCAGCGTCACAGCGCAGCGCAGTCGGTGTCGGCACCATCATCAATACCATTACCGTCACCAACATCAACATTGGTCAGCGTCAACTACCATCAGCAGCAGTCAGCGTCGGCATAGCACCAGTCGGTGTCGGCACCATCATCGGTACCGTGCGTCACCAGCATCAGCATTGGTCGGCGTCAGCACCACCATCAGCAGCAGTCAGCGTCAGCACCCAGCACCAGTCAGTGTCAGCACCATCATCAGTACCATTACCGTCACCAACATCAACATTAGTCAGCGTCAGCACCCAGCACCAGTCAACGTAAACACCTTAATCACCATCACCATCACTATCATCAGCACCAGTCAACGTCAGCACCATCATCAACACCAGTCAGTGTCAGCACCATCATCAACACCAGTCAGCGTCAGCACCACCATCAGCACCAGTCAGCGTCAGCGCCACCATCAGCACCAGTCCGCGTCAGCACCACCATCAGCACCAGTCCGCGTCAGCACCACCATCAGCACCAGTCCGCGTCAGCACCACCATCAGCACCAATCAGCGTCAGCACCACCATCAGCACCAATCAGCATGATCACCATCATTAGCATCAGCCAACATCAGCACCATCATAAGCTCTATCACTGTTACTATTATCAGCACTAGTTAGAGCCAATACCATCATCAGCACCATTCAACTTCAGCACCATCATCAGGGCCAATACGCGTGAGCACCATCATTCGCACCATTCAACATCAGCACCATCATAAACACCATCACTATTACTAATATCAGCATCAGTCAGCGTCAGCACCATCATATTCACTATTATGAGCACCAGTCAACATCAGCACCATCACAATCACCAACACAATCACTATCTTCAAAACCAGTCAGCACTAGTCAGCGTCAACATCATCATCAATACCAGTCAGCCTCAGCACCAGCACCAGTCAGCACCAGCACCAGTCAGCCTCAGCACCAGTCAGCCTCAGCACCAGTCAGCATCAACACCATCATCTGCACCAGTCAGCGTCAGCACCAGCACCAGTCAGCCTCAGCACCAGTCAGCATCAGCACCATCATCTGCACCAGTCAGCGTCAGCACCAGTCAGCATCAGCACCGCACCAGTCAGCATCAGCACCACCGTCGAGGCCACTTGAAGGTCTCATCCACTCACCTGACCGCTAATTCCGATTAATATTCATACCTGTGGTGTTTGATTAAATAATTCGTGGCCTTACATCGCTACAAACAACACCATCACAGCCCTTAAAATTCTTGTCCCTTAAACCCCTTAGCCTTTACCCCATAGTCCTTACCCCTGTTTAAATCCCCTGTTAAAGTCCCTTGTAGTTGTCACAAACTTACAAAAAGATTAGAAGAGACCTCACCCCATACCTCTTCCCTCCCTCCATCCCTCCCTCTCCCCTCCCTCTCCCCTCCATCCCGGCTCCTCCTTTCCCTCGCTTTCTCGCTTTCTCCCCCTTGTCTCCACTGCCTCCTCTCTACCTCCCCCTTTCCCTCCATCCCTCACCTTCTCCCTCCTCCCCTCCAATCCAATTCCCTCCTGTGTGAGAATTGCCTGGATTCGTGGTAAGAATTTACGATAGTCGATATTTCCATACGCGGAGGAAGTGTATATTGTCTAAAAGCATGGTGAATATTGACTATTATATATATATATATATATATATATATATATATATATATATATATATATATATATATATATATATATATATATATATATATATATATATATATAATATATATATATATATATATATATAAATCCATTGCTGTATTTACCTCATGAAACGAATGCGTAATGTATTCATTCATAAGGAAGTTGGGTAATTTATTCATACATGGAGAATATGGTTAATGTATTCATAGATAGATAAAGTTAATGAATGGATTTGCACAAGGAGAAAATTGTTGTTATATTCATACATAAACATATGACTTAGTTATGATGGGGCCGGGGGGAGTGTAGTGAGGTAAGCGACTCCTGCCTCCACGAAATCTCGGTGAATTTCAGCTTGACTTTAGTCAGTCATTTTGGTCATAAAGGTTTGTTGACAGTATTAAATGTTCAGCTAAACTGGTAAAGTGAGAATGCATTTAATAGTTTCACCTATCTACTATACATACAAAGATTCTCCAATGTTTGTATATTATGATTTCCGCCAAACTGGACATATGAGAATACATTTGACCACCTAATTTGAGCTTCAAATACAAAGAGTGTGCCAACTATCTCTTCTAGGCTGCAACACAAAGATGGATTCTAAAAGGCTGCAACATTCTATTATACTCACTACAGGAGATGACAGAAAGTATCCCATCGTCCCTCTTAAACTACTACACCAAAGAAAATATCATAAAAGTTCATAATTTTAACTTAAGTCCACGTGTGTTGTGAGAAGTCATCTACCATACCGTACTAACTTTACCCCAACGCAAAGATGGAGGAGAAAAATTCGAATAAAACCAATACAACTAAACACCTTCACTCACATCCAGATCCATATACCAGACATAACTTCCGAGAATTTATATTTGTGTTGCAGCGTCGATGAATCAGTCAAATAATTTCTGATCTTTGTAGTTTGTAGAAAAATAATCAACAGTGACACCATTGTGAATCCATCTCCTGTGTTTCAGTGAGTCACTTTTATGTATTGTCATATCTAAGATTGCTGGATAATTTATTGTCAGATACTTTAAGAATTCTGATCATAATAATCCACAACACAGCTAATTTGTCTATGATGATGAGTTGGTGGATTGATAACGAGTTGGTGGATTGATGACGAGTTGGTGGGTTGATGATGAGTTGGTGGATTAATAACGAGTTGGAGGATTGATGACGAGCTGGAAGATTGATAACGCTTGTTTATTGAGCACAGGTGTGTCTCAAGGTTTGTTTATTGAGTACAGGTGTGTCTCAAGGTTTGTTTATTGAGCACAGGTGTGTCTCAAGGTTTGTTTATTGAGTACAGGTGTGTGTCAAGGTTTGTTTATTGAGCACAGGTGTGTCTCAAGGTTTGTTTATTGAGCACAGGTGTGTCTCAATGTTTGTTTATTGAGCACAGGTGGGTCTCAAGGTTTGTTTATTGAGCACAGGTGTGTCTCAAGGTTTGTTTATTGAGTACAGGTGTGTCTCAAGGTTTGTTTATTGAGTACAGGTGTGTCTCAAGGTTTGTTTATTAAGCACAGGTGTGTCTCAAGGTTTGTTTATTGAGTACAGGTGTGTCTCAAGGTTTGTTTATTAAGCACAGGTGTGTCTCAAGGTTTGTTTATTGAGTACAGGTATGTCTCAAGGTTTGTTTATTAAGCACAGGTGTGTCTCAAGGTTTGTTTATTGAGTACAGGTATGTCTCAAGGTTTGTTGAGTACAGGTGTGTGTCTTAAGGTTTGTTTATTGAGTGCAGGTGTATCTCAAGGTTTGTTTATTAAGCACAGGTGTGTCTCAAGGTTTGTTTATTGAGCACAGATGTGTCTCAAGGTTTGTTTATTGAGCACAGGTGTGTCTCAAGGTTTGTTTATTGAGCACAGGTGTGTCTCAAGGTTTGTTGGAGTACAGGTGTGTCTTGTTGCTTCATATTGAGTGCAAGGGGTGTGTCTCAAGGTTTGTTGAGTACAGGTGTGTCTTAAGGTTTGTTTGTATTGAGCACAGGTGTGTCTTCAAGGTTTGTTGAGTACAGGTGTGTCTCTGTTGTTTGTTTATTGGAGCACAGGTGTGTCTCATATTGTTTATTGAGCACAGGTGTGTTCTGGGTTTGTTGAGTACAGGTGTGTCTTAAGGTTTGTTTATTGAGTACAGGTGTGTCTCAAGGTTTGTTTATTGAGCACAGGTGTGTCTCAAGGTTTGTTTATTGAGCACAGATGTGTCTCAATGTTTGTTTATTGAGCACAGGTGTGTCTCACGGTCTGTTTATTGAGCACTAGTGTGTCTCAAGGTTTGTTTATTGATTACAGGTGTGTCTCAAGGTTTGTTTATTGAGCACAGGTGTGTCTCAAGGTTTGTTTATTGAGCACAGATGTGTCTCAAGGTTTGTTTATTGAGCACAGGTGTGTCTCTAATGTTTGTTTATTGAGCACAGGTGTGTCTCTCAAGGTTTGTTTATTGGAGTACAGATGTGTCTCATAGTTTGTTTATTGAGCACAGGTGTAACTTCTTAATGTTTGTTTATTGAGCACAAAAATCAAGGTTTGTTTATTGAGCACAGATGTGTCTCAAGGTTTGTTTATTGAGCACAGGTGTGTCTCAAGGTTTGTTTATTGAGCACAGGTGTGTCTCAAGGTTTGTTTATTGAGTGCAGGTGTGTCTGAAGGTTTGTTTATTGAGCACAGATGTGTCTCAAGGTTTGTTTATTGAGCACAGGTGTGTCTCAAGGTTTGTTTATTGAGCACAGGTGTGTCTCAATGTTTGTTTATTGAGCACAGGTGTGTCTCAAGGTTTGTTTATTGAGCACAGATGTGTCTCAAGGTTTGTTTATTGAGCACAGGTGTGTCTCAAGGTTTGTTTATTGAGCACAGGTGTGTCTCAAGGTTTGTTTATTGAGTGCAGGTCTGTCTCAAGGTTTGTTGGTGGATTGATGAGTTGGTGGATTGATGAGTTGGTGGATTGATGAGTTGGTGGATTGATGAGTTGGTGGATTGATGAGTTGGTGGATTGATGACGAGTTGGTGGATTGATGACGAGTTGGTGGGTTGATGACGAGTTGGATACATGAAAGGCAATCAGATATAAGTATAATAATTGTAATACACGTATGTAGGTTAGATATCCGTGTGTGTGTGTGTGTATTTGTGCTAGGTGTTTATATGTGAAATTATATGTAAGTGTGTCAGCTATTCATGAACGTGAGGTGTGTTCAAGGTATGTTAATTATATGCGGTAATGTTCACGAGAATTTGTATATGTGAGTGAGGTGTGTCAAGTCAGCCGTACCTGAATTAATGTGTATGGGTGCATGAGTGATACAATTGGAGAAGAAAGCACAGGACACCAAAGAGAGAAGTAAAGAGATAAAGGGAGAATAAGAGAATATATATATACAACAAAGAGAATGCGAACGAGGCTATAAGAGAGACTATCTATGAATTACTCTAGTCGTTGGTAATAGAGGTATCATTGGATCCAGATAGGTAAACAGATAGGTTATATTATCGCTGATGGACTTTTAGCCGAACATCTATTTAGGTATTCTGGTTAAGTGGATCAACAGGTGATTAAAAGCTTATCTTAATGCTCCAGCGAACATATTACAGATGGAGTAGTGTTTTGGTCGGTCTCATACAGCAGGTAAGGTCGGCACTTTCGGCTACCTGGATTGCTCTTGATAAAAAAGATTTCATGAATGTTAACGCTTGTTTATTGAGTACAGGTGTGTCTCAAGGTTTGTTTATTCAGCACAGGTGTGTCTTAAGGTTTGTTTATTGAGCACAGGTGTGTCTCAAGGTTTGTTTATTGAGCACAGGTGTGTCTCAAGGTTTGTTTATTGAACACAGGTGTGTCTAAAGGTTTGTTTATTGAGCACAGGTGTGTCTCAAGGTTTGTTTATTGAGCACAGGTGTGTCTTAAGGTTTGTTTATTGAGCACAGGTGTGTCTCAAGGTTTGTTTATTCAGCACAGGTGTGTCTTAAGGTTTGTTTATTGAGCACAGGTGTGTCTTAAGGTTTGTTTATTCAGCACAGGTGTGTCTTAAGGTTTGTTTATTGAGCACAGAATTGTGTCAAGGGATTTATTTGTGGGCTTTAGGTGTGTGTCTGGGGTTTGTTTATTCCTTTGGAGTGTGTCTTAAGGTTTGTTTATTCAGCACAGGTGTGTCTTAAGGTTTGTTTATTGAGCACAGGTGTGTCTCAAGGTTTGTTTATTGAGCACAGGTGTGTCTCAAGGTTTGTTTATTCAGCACAGGTGTGTCTTAAGGTTTGTTTATTCAGCACAGGTGTGTCTCAAGGTTTGTTTATTGAGCACAGGTGTGTCTCAAGGTTTGTTTATTGAGCACAGGTGTGTCTTAAGGTTTGTTTATTGAGCACAGGTGTGTCTCAAGGTTTGTTTATTCAGCACAGGTGTGTCTTAAGGTTTGTTTATTGAGCACAGGTGTGTCTCAAGGTTTGTTTATTGAGCACAGGTGTGTCTAAAGGTTTGTTTATTGAGCACAGGTGTGTCTCAAGGTTTGTTTAACCTACAGGCACAGGTGTCCCTCCAAGGGTTTTGTTGTACAGTACAGGTGTGTCTCAAGGACATTGTGGAGTACCAAATTCATGTCTGTAGTTTTGTTTAATGGTACAGGTGTGTCTGAGGTGTGTTTATTAGTGCAGGTATGTCTCAAGGTGTGTTTATTGAGTGCAATGGTGTGTCGTGATGCCTGTTTATTGATGAGGTGGAAGTGTTTAGGTTTGTTTTGGAGCTGAATACTAAGTTTGTTTATGAGTGTAGATGTGTCTCCAAAGTTTTTGTTTATTGAGCACAGGTGTGTCTCCAAGGTTTGTTTATTAATTGAGTGAGTCTGATTTGTTTTATTGGTACAGGTGTGTCTCAAGGTTTGTTTATTGAGTACAGGTGAGTATTAAGGTTTGTATGTTGATTACAGGTGTGTCTTAAGGTCTGTTTATTGAGTACAGGTGTGTCTTAAGGTTTGTTTATTGAGTACAGGTGTTGTCTCAAGGTTTGTTTATTGAGTACAGGTGTGTCTTAAAGTTTGTTTATTGAGCACAGGTGTCTCAAGGTTTGTTTATTGAGCACAGGTGTGTCTCAAGGTCTGTTTATTGAGTACAGGTGTTTCTTAAGGTTTGTTTATTGAGCACAGGTGTTTCTCAATGTTTGTTTATTTAGCATAGGTGTGTTTCAACGTTTGTTTATTGAGTACAGGTGTTGTCTCAAGGTTTGTTTATTGAGTACAGGTGTGTCTGAAGGTTTGTTTATTGAGTACAGGTGTGTCTCAAGGTTTGTATATTAAATACAGGTGTGTCTCAAGGTTTGTTTATTGAGCACAGGTGTGTCTCAAGGTTTGTTTATTGAGTACAGGTGTGTCTCAAGGTTTGTATATTAAATACAGGTGTGTCTCAAGGTTTGTATATTAAATACAGGTGTGTCTCAAGGTTTGTTTATTGAGTGCAGATGTGTTTCCAGGTGATATCTTCTTGTCTATTTTCATCACATTATGTTATTTAAACTTCTTATTTGTTTACATGGCGATTGAAACTGATATTGAATATAAACTACTAAATGATCCAAGAGAAACATTTCCCTAATTTTTCTCCTTAACCAAATGAACCAATTATACACACCTGACACTAAATTAATTGTACATAATGCATAACCGTATTTATAAATGTATTCTTATTTCACTGTATTCCCTTCCGTCACTATCGCCTGCATGATCACCACACGAGAAGTTATCATCATCATCATAAATTTACTCACACCAGAGACTCAGTCAGTCACTGGCAGCCACAAGATTCAGTCACTGATTGACAGCCACAAGACTCAGTCACTGGTCGACAGCCACAAGACTCAGTTACTAGTCGATATCCACAAGACTCAGTCACTGGTCAACAACCACAAGACTCAGTCACTGGTCGACAACCACAAGACTCAGTCACTGGTCGACAACCACAAGACTCAGTCACTGGTCAACAACCACAAGACTCAGTCACTGGTCGACAACCACAAGACTCAGTCACTGTACGACAACCACAAGACTCAGTCACTGGTCGACAACTCTAAGACTTAATCACTGGTCGACAACCACAAGACTCAGTCACTGGTCGACAACCACAAGACTCAGTCACTGGTCGACAACCACAAGACTCAGTTACTGGTCTACATCCACAAGACTCAGTTACTGGTCGACAACCACAAGACTCAGTCACTGGTCGACATCCACAAGACTCAGTTACTGGCCGACATCCATAAGACTCAGTTACTGGTCGACATCCACAAGACTCAGTTACTGGTCGACATCCACAAGACTCAGTTACTGGTCGACATCCACAAGACTCAGTTACTGGTTGACATCCACAAGACTCAGTTACTGGTCGACATCTACAAGACTCAGTTACTGGTCGACATCCACAAGACTCACTAACTGGTCGACATCCACAAGACTCAGTTACTGGTCGACATCCACAAGACTCAGTCACTGGTTGACATCCACAAGACTCAGTTACTGGTCGACATCCAGAAGACTCAGTTACTGGTCGACATCCAGAAGACTCAGTTACTGGTCGACATCCACAAGACTCAGTTACTGGTCTACATCCACAAGACTCAGTTACTGGTCGACATCCACAAGACTCAGTTACTGGTCGACATCCACAAGACTCAGTTACTGGTCGACATCCACAAGACCCAGTTACTGGTCGACATACACAAGACTCCAGTTACTGGTCGACATCCAGAAGACTCCAGTTACTGGTCGACATCCAAGACTCAGTGCTACTGGTCTACATCCACAAGACTCCAGTTACTGGTGTCGACATCCACAAGACTCCAGTTACGTCGATATCCACAAGACTCAGTTACTGGTCGACATACACAAGACTCAGTTACTGGTCACATCCACAAGACTCCGTGCTACTGGTCGACATCCACAAGACTCAGTGTTACTGGTCGACATACACAAGACTCAGTTACTGTCGACATCCACAAGCAAGACTCAGTTACTGGTCGACATCCACAAGACTCAGTTACTGGTCGACTTCCACAAGACTCAGTTACCGGTCTACATCCACAAGACTTCCGAAGTCACTGGCCGACATCCACAAGACTCAGTTACTGGTCGACATACACAAGACTCAGTTACTGGTCGACATCCACAAGACTCAGTTATTGGTCGACATCCACAAGACTCACTTACTCGTCGACATACACAAGACTCAGTCACTGGTCGACATACACAAGACTCAGTTACTGGTCGACATCCACAAGACTCAGTTACTGGTCGACATCCACAAGACTCAGTCACTGGTTGACAGCCACAAGACTCAGTCACTGGTTGACAGCCACAAGACTCAGTCACTGGCCGACATCCACAAGACTCAGTCACTGGTTGACAGCCACAAGACTCAGTCACTGGCCGACATCCACACGACTCAGTTTCTGGTCGACAGCCACAAGACTCAGTTACTGGTCGACATCCACAAAACTCAGTCACTGGCCGACGTGGCCCTGCACTAACTAGACTCCACGGGCGGATCACCTGTGCTGGATCAACTGTTTGCCTCACACCTCACCATCAGCTGTTCTGGTAGTCTCACAGATGACAAATTACTCCGCCACTCTGCCGCCTCTCCCCTCGTAATTGCATATGGCCAGAAATATTTATAAATTTGATGGCAATAAAACTATAATTTTCTGGTAACGCGGAAGTTATGATTTTTAAGATTACGACTTTTAATGAGTTAATAATCTACGAGTGATACATTTAATTAGGTTTATTATAAATTGCTGTAGGTCACGTGATTTCCTGAGAACATATGTGCGGTGGTGCCACATGTGTGTTCTTGGTGGTATCCGGCCGTCAGACTTAACGTATATCGACCCATAACATACATACATATATACACACACACACACACACACACACACACACACACACACACACACACACACGCTTTCTACATGCATATTGTACATACATACATACATACATACATACATACATACATACATACATACATACATACATACACGAGGAAACTCAGTGAAGAAGGAAGGAAGTATCTCCTACCAAAACGCAATTTGCCTTTAAAGAACAGAGGCTCAAGGGAGCGTAAGATATTTTGGCATTATCTTGACCAACAGCTCCGACAAGAAGACAATAGACAAGATGGAAGAAAGAAGGAAAAATAAAGACTTGAAAAAACTGCCGAGACTAAAAAATAATAAAATAAAAACGACTGGAAGAAAGGACCCGAGTGAAAATAGTTAATTAACAAGTTTCTGAGACTGTGCACTTAACAGCAAGGGGGTTTAGTGTGTGTGTGTGTGTGTGTGTGTGTGTGTGTGTGTGTGTGTGAAACTATGGGTAAGTGTCTTGACGCCATTTGCCTCTGTCTACCCAGCAGCAATTGGGGACCTGGATGTTAATCGATTCGCGGATCGTGTTCCGGGGTAATGGTTAGGCATTGCTAATGGCAAGTTGTCCGGTCTTCTCGGACTATTCCTTGACACTGGGTCATGCAACTCGTTAACTTAGGGTGTGGCTGTTGTGTTGGCGACAGCTTCTACACCTTCAGCAAACTCACGCCTAGGTGGCCCTTGGGCCGGCCATCCTTGACCTCGAGAGGCATCCATTTATAGTCATACAAGTTATACAATAAGTATGTATCTGTGGCCGCATTGTAAGATGGAAATTACTTACAAAAATGTATAATCAGTTACAAGTTTACAGAGAATAAGAATTATGAATAAGAAATATGTAAACTGTTACGGGGTATATTTACATTATGACATAAAAACTTAATTAAGGTTTACAAAATAATGGGTACAGTTACAGTGTTAAAATTATCAACATATATTAGATGATACGCTATAGTCATATATATGCAAACAAATATATCATGATAGACATACAGATATCATGTTACAGTGTAAAGTATGATGCTGGGGAAGGTATGACTACAGTTACAGTGATACAGTCATCGGTGTTCTAATATGATATGTTGGGAGAAGGTATTGTGAATAAAGATGGTGCTATATTTTGTACTGAAACTTTGTATCTGTTAACAGGTGAATAGTTACTTGTATTCAGAGAGAGAAGTTCTGTTAAGAAGTAAAGAACCGTTGGGAATTCCTCTGTTTTCCAACTTAACAGGAAAGATATTTGTGTCTCTATCTCCCTCTGTGTCTCACTAAAATCTCTCTATCTCTATCTCCGACGGACCAAAATAGAGAGACGACGGGACACCAAGTATTGGGTCAGTTAACTGGGAGTTTGAGACATTAATACCCACGATGTAATCCAGCTGAATCTGACAGTAAGCGAGCATCACCTGCGAATAATTATGTAGATTACTCCCCCCCCTTCTCTCTCTCTCTCTCTCTCTCTCTCTCTCTCTCTCTCTCTCTCCTGTTTCATATTTTCAGGTCCATGTTTTCTCTGGCTCTGTTTTTTTGCTTCTTTCCCTTTGTCTGTTTCTCTATTTTCTATCCGTTTTTTCTCATTATTATGTCTTTTCTATCTGTCTATATTTTTCTACTTTGTTTTCATATACATACACAAACAAACAAAGACAGGCGAAACACATACATATATATAAACGCACATACACATCCCCTCTTCCGCACATATTCTCTACACTTAACTTGCCAACCCAAACACACACACACGTATGCATTTTCCTCCCTCCCTCCTTCTTTCTCCCTCTCCTCTCCCTCTCTCCCTTCCTCTCTCCCTCCTCCCTCTCCCTTCCTCTCCTCCCTTCCTCCTCCCTCTCCTCTTCCCTCTCCCTACACAAACACATTACTCCTCTCACCAACACACACACACACTCTGGCCTGAGGCCTCCACCCCCCTCCCTCCCCACCCAAACATACACGAACATACCTGTACCTCCCCTAATCACAAAAACACCTTCTCGACACACACACACACACACACACACAAACACACACACACACACACTCCTACATATACCTTCCTCCCTCCCCACACATACCACCTCACTTCCTCCTCCCTCCCTCCCTCCCACCCACACACAATAGCTACACCTAACCCCTCCCACAATAATACACATACATCTTCCTCCTCCTCCCACACCCCCACACATGCCGGCGCCTCCCTCCTTGCCTCCTACCCCCACCCCCCCTACCTCCCCAACACACACTGAGATTGACGCTCTTATACCTTGAGGCGACGTTTAATGACACCTAAATAAATATATCACCATTCAAGTAACCATTGTACCTGGCTATACCACGCTATACTTCACAGTTACTTCGTTACACTCTACTATGCTATACCGTACCTTGCTATACTTCATTAGGTACTTGTTACATCATGTTAAACTTCACAGTACGTCGCTAACCTGTGCTATGTTTTCGCAGTACCTCGCTATACCGTGCGATGCTTAACAGTCCCTCACTATACCGTGCTATGCTTAACAGTCCCTCGTTATACCGTGCTATGCTTAACAGTCCCTCGCTATACCGTGCTATGTTTAACAGTCCCTCGCTACACCGTGCTATGCTTAACAGTCCCTCGCTACACCGTGCTATGCTTAACAGTCCCTCGCTACACCGTGCTATGCTTAACAGTCCCTCGCTATACCGTGCTATTCTTAACAGTCCCTCGCTATACCGTGCTATGCTTTATAGTCTCTCGCTATACTGTGCTATGCTTAAGTCCCTCGCTATACCGTGCTATCCTTGACAATCCCTCGCTATACCGTGCTATCCTTGACAATCCCTCGCTATACCGTGCTCTGCTTTACAGTCCCTCTCTATATCGTGCTGTGCTTTACAGTCCTTCGCTCTACTGTGCTATGCATTACAGTCCCTCGCTGCAACGTGCTATGCTTTACGGCCCTTCGCTATACCGTGCTATGCTTTACAGTCCCTCGCTATACCGTGCTATGCTTAACAGTCCCTCGCTATACCGTGCTGTGCTTTAAAGTCCCTCGCTATACCGTGCGTTTACAGCCCTTCACTATACCGTGCTATGCTTAACAGTCCCTCGCTTTCAAGCTATGCTTAACAGTCCTCGCTATACCGTGCTGTGTTTGTTCCTCGCTATATCGGTGCTAACGGTCCTCGCTATACTGTGGCTGTGCTTACAGTCCTTCGCTATACCGTGCTATGCTTTACAGTCCTCGCATAACAAAGTGTCTAACATCCCTCGCTAACCGTGCTATGCTTAACAGTCCCTCGCTCTTTACCGTGTTATGCTTTAGTCCTTTCATACCGTGCTATCCTTAAACAGTCCTCCTATACTGTGCTGTGCTACAGTCCTTCGCTACACTGTGCTATGCTTTACAGCCCTTCCTATACCGTGCTATGCTTAACAGTCCTCGCTTTACCGTACTATGCTTTACAGTCCCTCGCTTTACCGTGCTATGCTTTAGAGCCCCTGCTATACCGTGCTATGCTTAACAGTCCCTCGCTATACCGTGCTGTATTCTTAACAGTCCCTCGCATACTGTGTTATTCTTAACAGTCCCTCGCTATACCGTGCTATCCTTAACAGTCCTCGCTATACTGTGCTGTGCTTACAGCCCTTCGCTAACCGTCAACGCTTAACAGTCCCTCGCTTATACCGTGCTATGTTTACAGTCCCTCGCTTTACTGTGCTATAGCGATTCTCACACCGTGCTTAACAGTCCCCGCTATACCGTGCTATTCTTAACAGTCCGCTATATCGTGCTATTCTCAGTCCCTCGCTATACCGTCCCTAACAGTCCTTTACACGTGCTATGTTTACAGCCCCTTCGCTATACTGTGCTATGCTTAACAGTCCTCAGCTAATGCTATTCTTAACAGTCCCTCGCTATACCGTGCTATGCTTAACAGTCCCTAACAGTACTGTGCTGTGCTTAACAGTCCTTCGCTACACCGTGCTGTGTCATATGCAACAGAACCTAGTGGGTCAGTATGTAGAGCAGCATTCTAATATTTCTAATACACAGCAACACCTTACAACACACAGCAACACCTTACAACACACAGCAACATTTGACAACACTCAGCAACATCTGACAACACTCAGCAACATCTGACAACACACAGCAACATCTGACAACACTCAGCAACATCTGACAACACACACAGCAACATTAAAAACACACAGCAACACCTGACAACACACAGCAACACTCTGACAACACACAGCAAGACAATCAGCAACACCTGAACACACAGCAACATCTGACAACACACAGCAACATCTCTCAGCAACACCTGACAATTCCACAACAAAAGACACCCTGAGATAATACACATAGTGCAGAGGGAGGGGGAAGTAAAGGGGGAGAAGGAGGGGGGAAGCAAGAAGAGGTGGAGGTAGAGGAGGGGGGAAGTAAAGGAGGGAAGAAGAAGAAGAGGTGGAGGTAGAGGAGGGGGAAGGAAGGGAGGGGGGAAGAAGCAAGAAGAGGTGGAGGAGGAGGAAAGGAGGAGGAGGTGGGAGAGAGGGGGAGGGCGGGGATGGGAGGATAAGGGGTAAGAGGAAGAGGGACAAGGACGAAGGAGGGAGGGGTAGTGGGAGGTTAGGAGAGAGGGGGTAAGAAGAAGAGGAAGAAGAGAATGAGAGAAAGAGTAAAGATATAGAAGGAAAAGAAAAGGAGGATGTGGTAGAAGGAGGAGGAACGAGTGGGAGGGGGAAGAGGAGGTAGAAGGGGAGAGTGAGGTGGACGGAAATGCAGAACATACAGGAAGTATATCTGTATATTCTAAGCCACTTTCGTCATCACGACAAATTTGGTCAATATCATTTGTGTCTTAAAGACAAATGTTGCGTGACTGGCAGACACGATGGTGGGTGAATGTACGCGCGCGTGTGTGTGTGTGTGTGTGTGTGTGTGTGTGTGTGTGTGTGTGTTTAAACGTTCAAGTTATAGCAGTGTCCTTACACAGTACAATCACAACACATCGGTGTGACCAACAGAAATATTGGTGAGACACCCAGAGAGATAAATAAATACATAGGAATGACCACCTGAGAGAGTTTCCCCCACCCTCACACACCCTCTCTTTTACAAACAACCTCAAAAGCTAAATAAATAAATATATAAATAAATAAATGGATAAATTAATGTGTGAATTGATGGATACAAATTACTTTATATTCTAGTTACTGAACTTTATACAGGGACAATGTAAATTTATTGGGTATTATTTTAATTTTGGTCAATTCAAATTTTAATCGCAACTTAGTGTTAGTTTTACGTGTGTAGTTCTTGTGTCTGACTGTCTGTCGTGTGTAATAGAAATATTGTCCTGTGATGGGCCAAAGAAAGATGACTTAAATAAGCTCCTAACATACGCACACTTGTTTCTTTCCTAATGAGTGTCTTAAAAGCTCTTTCCAACACCACTTTAAAAAGACCTTAGGAGAAACGGTGTCATCTTGGTGTTATTAATTTAGTTTTTACCCAACTTCTGTGTAATTGCTCTATGACGGACAGTGTAATGACAGGATCAAGAGTTTTGTCATAATGAATAACTTATACACACCGTAATTCAGCTCTATTGTACTTCTGGAATACTTGGACGACTTTTAAATATTTTGTGGAACTGGAAATGAAAATACAGTATTTGTAAGACTTAGCTTTTTCTCGCGGTTAATGGAATTAGTTCATTTTATACAGTAGAATGTGTATTGATATTAAGCTTTAAGTATTATTTAAAGTGATATATATATTTTTAAGATAATATTTTTACCCTACTGACCAGCAACACATCACCACTGTAAGTACTGAGCTGGTGGAACAACCATAAAAGATGAGCCATTTATTGGATATAGTTAAGTTTCAACTTCCAAAATGTTTTTCTTTACTCTTCCAATAACAAGGAGACTTACATGTTTAAATTCATCTTTATCTTCTTTTATTGTCTCATAGTCTTGTAATGTCTTGGTTTACTTTACTAAATTATTCCTCTTATTAAACTTGTAAGTAATCATGGTTGTAAGTAATCGTGGTTGTTAGTAATCGTGGTTGTTAGTAATCGTGGTTGTTAGTAATCGTGGTTGTTGGTAATCGTGGTTGGTATCTTTTGGCGATACATAGTAACATCACGAGGATTTTTTTGCCCCCTCCGGTATCGTGTACACCATGACCAGGGGCACGGTCCCCCCAGGGAATGAGTACCGTGTAGTATTTCGCTAGTTGTATATTCATATTGGGGAGTGGATCATGAAACACCTTGCTGGCCAGTGTATCCCTCACACGCTGGTCCAGAATATTGCTCTATATTACTCTTAGTTTGACAATATGGCCGTTTCTCAATGTTAACAATATATATATATATATATATATATATATATATATATATATATATATATATATATATATATATATATATATATATATATATATATATACATTGAATGTACTGATCACTCATTATAACTGCTGAGACTTTGGGAGCATCCTGAAAACATTTTGTAATGTAGTGAGAGAAAGATATAAGTTCGACGGAAGAAGAATACAACAGAGATGAATGAATGTTAAAAATGCGTCAGAGGTCAAATATTTTGAGAGATCAGGGAGGAAGATCACTAGTCTGAAAAAAAAAATCAATTGGGTTGCATTCAGTATTAACAGGTACATTACAAACATCAAGGAGTACAGAGAATATCGCTGGACGATTATTAAATTCTATAGGAAGAAGAGGTAGCGATAATATTTAGATAGGCACCGAACCAAATATTCCCTGAAACTATAGAGGCTGGAAACGAGAACATCGACGTGGAAATATCGAGAAAACAAATGTGAAACAAAAATATTTAGGGCGCAGAGGAAAGATCGCCTGGCAAATATTAAGTCTTGAGTGGGCAGTGGAAGCGACAATGCAGGAATCATAATATTCCACCTGGGTTATGAATCAGTGATGAGAACAACCACGAGAGGGGAGACCACACTCTATTATTAACCGTCTCTATACACCACTCCCTGCTGACAACACTACCTGCTGACAACACTCCCTGCTGACAACACTACCTGCTGACAACACTCCCTGCTGACAACACTACCTGCTGACAACACTCCCTGCTGACAACACTCCCTGCTGACAACACTACCTGCTGACAACACTACCTGTTGACAACACTACCTGCTGACAACACTACCTGTTGACAACACTACCTGTTGACAACACTACCTGCTGACAACGCTCCCTGCTGACAACACTACCTGCTGACAACACTACCTGCTGACAACACTACCTGCTGACAACACTACCTGCTGACAACACTACCTGCTGACAACACTACCTGCTGACAACACTACTACCTGCTGACAACACTACCTGTTCACCACACTACCTGCCGACCACACTACCTGTTGACCACACTACCTATTGACCACACTACCTGCTGACAACACTACCTGTTGACCACACTACCTGTTGACCACACTACCTATTGACCACACTACCTGCTGACAACACTACCTGTTGACCACACTACCTGTTGACCACACTACCTGTTGATCACACTACCTGCTGACCACACTACCTGCTGACAACACTACCTATTGACAACACTCTTTGCTGACCACACTACCTACTGGTCACACTACCTGTTGACCACACTACCTGCTGACAACACTACCTGCTGACCACACTACCTGTTGACCACATTACCTGCTGACAACACTACCTGCTGACCACACTACCTGTTGACCACACTACCTACTGGCCACACTACCTGTTGACCACACTACCAGCTGACAACACTACCTGCTGACCACACTACCTGTTGACCACACTACCTACTGGTCACACTACCTGCTGACAACATTACCTGTTGCCCCTCCCCCACACCAACTGGCAGGTGTCTCGCAGGTAATACTGTTCACCTGTTTGCTTATTTACCTGAGGACTCATATAAACAATGGTATATTGTAGAGTTTTTTTTTTTGTATTTTTCGATTTGTTCAGTACATCTACCTGTGTGTTTGTTTGTTTGTATCTGTTTCCACCACCTTCCCATGTTTTGTATTTTATGTCTAATGGATGCCGGGGTGCGTGTTCCCCAAGGTGATATGTTGTCTTTATTATTGTTATTATTATTATTATTATTATTATTATTATTATTATTATTATTATTATTATTATTATTATTATTATTATTATTATTATTATTATTATTATTATTACTATTAAATGGAAAGTATGTTGTCAGTACTATACATGATCGTATGGGATAAGTTGATCACATGGTATCTGTGGAGAACTGTATTTCTTTAATACTCGCGTCGTTAAACTGTAACTGCATACAACCGGTGCAAAAGCCAATTTCTAATCCAGCATCTCTGTATTCCGGCAAATTGTTACATCACTTTTCGTAATCCGGTAATCCCATTAGATAATAAGGTGGAACATATTGAAATTTTAAGATAAATTATTTCACATACTATTCTAGTTATTATATTCTGGCAACATATCCGCACTTAACTCCACGTGGAGTAAAAATTCCCGGTTTCTGATTTACCGATGTTTCTCCTGCCGTATAATACCGGGTTGTCATTGACTGAAATTTCCTGGACGCTTTCTGCTCCCCACTCACACGAGGAGGCAGAGTAGTTACCATCACTAGTATATATAAAATCCTCTCCGATGGTGTTGTAAAATACATGAGTAGCTGTACCAATGTTGACTCTTGTGAACTATATACTTGTAAGAGGTGCGCCAGTGATGCTTCCAGGCCGTGAGGGAGTCCGGAATACTGACTAGTTAGGCGTGTTTCTGGAGTCTGTTGTTCCGAACTAGCGAGAAGACTGTGTGTTTCTGTTGTGAGAAGTGTTGAGAGAACCAACATCTGTATAGTGGGAGTAAATGACGACATGGAAATGATTACATGTACTTGGAGAATAACACATGCACCAACCAACACACACACACACACACACACACACACACACACACACACACACACACACACACACACAGCTAACCACTCAAATTCGCTGGAATGTTCCCCAAAACACAAACACATACGTATACACATTAGAGACGAGATGCACACATGTACACTGACGTACACATGTTGTACGTAAAAGGATTTTCCATTGAAAGTAAAACTAGTAAATATTATAGAGGAATGAGAGGGCAGGAATTACCCCTGACACGCGGTAATGACACACTGATTGTTGCTAAAATATTTCAATTTACTGGTCATTCACCATCATGTTTTGTGTTAAAAAAGTGTCTGTTTATCTGTCTTTCCGTTCATCTATCTATCTATCTATCTATCTATCTATCTATCTATCTATCTATCTATCTATCTATCTATCTATCTATCTATCTATCTATCTATCTATCTATCTATCTGTCTGTCTGTCTGTCTGTCTGTCTGTCTGTCTGTCTGTCTGTCTGTCTGTCTGTCTGTCTGTCTGTCTGTCTGTCTGTCTTTTTCATCCTTAATTCCATTTCAGTGTGGTTTGATGACTGACAGTTCTCTGGGGTTCCCTCTCTTTCCCCCCACACCCTTTCTCTATCCTTCCCTCTCTCCCTCCCCTCACCTTCCCTCTCCCCCTCCCTCTCTCCCTCCCCTCACCTTCCCTCTCCCCCTCCCTCTCCCCCTCTCCTCCCTCGCAAAACCCGGAGGTAATCAGTCGTGGCAGCCTGGCGGACGTATGAAGTACTCTTGAGCCCCATGACATACCTCCCCCTGTTATTGTCACTCCCTCATTATCACCCCGAGGACCATCACCCCACATTACCAAATTTGACGTCGGTGTGCCAGAAGTTGTGAGGATATTGAGAGCTGCAATTACGGATGAAAAGGAGAGATATCGGATGGTCTTAGAACCTTACGTGAATTACAGTACTGCTGTTTAAGTCTTTATGTATAAATTAAATTAATTTACCTTTCTGTAAGTCTCTTCCTGCCATGGTTCAGGGCGGCAGGGTTGCTCCACTATCACTCAGCAACTAGTGGGTTCCTTTTCCATTTGGCAGGATGCTGGTCCACTGAGAGTTTGTTTCACCCTCGACAAGTGTAACCGATAGTTTACTTATTTATATAGATGAATGCACAAAGGACAGTGTTAAAGGAGGGGTTCAACCCTCTGCTCAGGATGGGAATAGAACCCGTAACATTCACTGACAAGGTATATATATATATATATATATATATATATATATATATATATATATATATATATATATATATATATATATATATATATATATATATATATATATATATATATATATATATGCATAGAGAAAGAGAGAGAGTAACATCATTTGTTCGACATGATTCCCATCAATCTCTCAAAATAGACTTCAACTTGAATTCGTCGTTTGAGTTGTTGCAAAACTGTCATCACCGAATAAACTCATGATTGTAAAAAATCCCCGACAGCGAAATAATTAGAATTTAAGAACTGAAGATCTTGGTGTTCCTTCCACCTCTCCTCTTCTACCTATTTTCCCATGATACCTGACTTTATGGATGCCCTGTGTATATCTTTATCTGTTCATCAATTTCTTTTATTTGTATTAAAATTGAAAGTGTCGAATTTGAATTTTGAATTGAAACAGTTTATTTAGCCAGAAAAACACGGATACAGAGTCGATAATAATAACAATATTAACCTGGCTGAGCCAGTTGAGAACCTGAGCTCTCCTGTAGGCACCTGATATAGACTGTAGTGTACATTTATCTCAAGGAAGTTTTATGTAACATTTACTAACATCTGGAATAGTACAATAGCATGGTGGTAATAAGAACATCTCAGAATGTTACCACGGTTATCACTTCAATAGTTATTTATTTTATTTATTTATTATTTTTTTATTATTATTTTTTTACATTTATATTATAAGTATTATACATAAGTTACAGAGGAATTGAAAAACATAAATATAATGGGGAAGCAGTACAATGTGGGTTGTACAGAAGGAGTTTGTTCAATGATAACAGAAAATAACAATAAACTCGTCCACATGATTTTTCCCGGATGTATATAGAAAAAATTTCAATAAGTTAGTTACATTCAACATTCACACAAGCAGACGTACAATCTTTGTCACGTCATAACCTTCAGCTAACGCCACTGGATGAGTACATTATACTGTTATCATTTCAAGACACCAAGAAGAACACTTTGCCTTGTCCTACACCACTCTGAGTGCACTTTTTGTTGTGTCTCCAATAACAGCACTGGAACAGAGGCGACTTAAAAAAAAAAAAAGACTGGGGTGAATAGGCGTATCAGGATGTCTTTCCATAGAGCTGCAAACTCGGTTGATGTTTCATAGGTTTTGGCATACGCGCTGTAGCTTTTACATCTGACCACATGATAGAGATGCAACTGTGTCAGAAACCTGCAACAAAGAACAAAATTTCCCTTTGTTGGTCCGTCAGATGAGAGACGTCAGTCGTTGCATCGAGTTTGTCAAGAACGACTCCTCAGCTTAACTTTCTAGATTGGTCGACAATTGTGATCGAGGATTGTAAGATGGTCTGGTTTATTGGCTGAAATGTTGGACGGCTGAATAGCTTATTGGTTAAAATGATAGATGAGTGAATAGTTTATGAGGCGGAGCAACGCTTGCCTGAATGACTCATAGCTTCGAAATATCAATGTTGAGTTTCATGACGTACCGTTAACTACTGTGATCTACAACACCATACAGAACATAAGCTGAGATCTTAACCGAACTAGGAACATGGGATTATATTTGTGAGCGTTCTTAAGAGCAAAGAACACCTTCCACGACCGGTGCTCAAGCTTGTTCCAGCACTTGATGAGAGAATTGGACAGGTACTGGATAGACTCGTAAGTAATCCAAATGAAAAAGACAATAAACAAATGCGAAGTTAATAGTGTTTGACCTTTGCTTGCTGGATAGAAACAATAACACCGGTTCATTAACTCTCTCTACGGCGGGTGTTGCTAAGCTGTTGTGTCCATCACCTGTGTTGACGTGTTGGTCCTGTGTTTACGAATGAAGGTGTGGCTGTTGTTGTACTGTAATCTTCCTCTTTCCTCTTACTCGTTATCCCATTTTCTCTTACCTCTCTTCTCTTCCCTTCATTTCTCTTTAATCTACTGTATTTCGCTTTCTTGTTTCTTTTCATCTTTCTCTTCGTTTATCTCACTTCCTTTCTTATTCCCTTTTGTTTCCCTTCCTCTCTTTATCTTCTCTTTCTCTCTATTTCTCTTAATTTTTTCTGACCCCTCACTTTGTCATATCTTTTTATCTTGTTTTTCATCCCTCAGTTACCCTTATTTCTCTCAGCGCCCCTCACCTCCCTCGTTTTATATCGCTTCTCCTCCCTTCCCCTCACCTCTCCCCCCTCTTCTTACATCTCTTCCCCTCCCCACTCCTCACTACCTTCACCTTCCCTCGTCTCCTTAAGTTTTCATTGGTTCTCTTGTTATCATCTTTCCCCTCTCCTCTCCCTGATGTCACTTACGTCTAGGGTGTTTTGTGACCCCTCCAGCTCCCTTTCAGCACCTTCCTGGCCCTCTTCCATTACTTTCCAGTCCTTCTTCCAGTACCTTTCCAGCCCTCTTCCAGTGCCTTACCAGCATCATTTCCACCCTTCCTTCCAGTACCCTTCTAGCATCTTCCCGTCTCTTTTCCAGCACAATTTCCATCATTCCTTCGAACACCTTTCCAGCCCCATTCTACCCTCCTTTCAACACCCTTTCAGCCTCACTTTATCCGCGTTCCAGCACTTTTCCAGTCCCTTTTCAGCATCCCAGCATTCAGCAACCCCTTCCAGCACCTCTCCACTACCCGTCAGCACCTTTCCAGCCCTCCCTCAAGGATCGTGTTCATGTCATCTTGGGAATGTATATTGTGGAAGATTATTCAATAAGTCTTAAGTTACAAAAGCCAATAAATGCATTGTTTTGGGTATGTGAGGTAGGCTGTGGGTGCCTTGGGGGAATGATTACCTCTTTGACGTAAAGATTTCAAGGTCGTGGGTTCGAATACTTGAGGAAAATAAAATAAAACATTCATCACTTGACTCGGGTGAGAATGGGCACACGTGAGCGAGGGAAGAAACACCCAGATACCTAAAAAAGAAAATCGGGCTCTTATTCGTCTAGCGTAGATGTCATATATTTGGGTGAGGGAAAACGTCAGAGGTTGACTGTTCGTACTGGCGCTGTATCATATAAGTTGAGTGTTTGTAGGTCGTATTCAGTTCATATACTTCACAAGTACGGGAGATGAGCGTCGCTCCTGAGTGCTATAATGACTCTTCGAATAATAATAATTTAAGCAAAGTCCGGGAAATTACGAAAAAAATGGGCGTCACAATGATAAATTACGAAGGTGAAACAAAGTTATGATAATATAGCAACACACGGGTGATGAGGTGGCCCGAAAAACACCCAAGGCCACATCTCTTATTGTATACGAGATTCAGGATTCTCAAGGACTCATATGTTCATTTTTTTTCCTTTAAGTGAGGTTTAAAGAACACAGTCGGTTCTGGTAGAATCTTATTACAATGTTTGACTCTGTAGCTGAAGTGAGTCGGTTTTTGTGATTATTACATCTCCAGTCTAGGGAAAATTATACTTACGGAACTTGAAATATTTCCCTGTATGTCATAGGTGAAGTGAGCCAGTCATTTGCCTTCCTTTATCTCCAGTCATAGGTGAAGTGAGCCAGTCATTTGCCTTCCTTCATCTCCAGTCATAGGTGAAGTGAGCCAGTCATTTGCCTTCCTTTATCTCCAGTCATAGGTGAAGTGAGTCAGTCCACCATATCAGCACACCACTACACAACCATACTCTCATACCACCACACTACCACACAGCCATACTCTCATACCACCATACCACTACACAACCATACTCTCATACCACCACACCACTACACAACCATACTCTCATACCACCACACTACCACACAGCCATACTCTCATACCACCACACCACCACTACACAACCATACTCTCATACCACCACACTACCACACAGCCATACTCTCATACCACACCACACCACCACCATACCTCATACCACCACCCACACACTCTCATACCACCACACCACCACCACCACACACATACCACACACACTACCACACAGCCATAATCTCATACCACCACACACCACCACCACCATGCACACCACTACACAACCATACTCTCATACCACCACACTACCACACAGCCATACTCTCATACCACCACACCACTACACAACCATACTCTCATACCACCACACCACTACACAACCATACTCTCATACCACCACACCACACCACCACCATGCACTCATACCACCACACTACCACACAGCCATACTCTCATACCACCACAAAACACCACCGCCATACTCTCATACCATCACACCACCACACAACCATACTCTCATACCACCACACCACACCACCACCATTCTCTCATACCACCACACAACCATACACTCATACCACCACACCACCACACAACCATACTCTCATACCACCACACCACCAAACTCTCATTCCGTCACACTACACCACCACACAAGCACACCAGCACAGAGCCTTTTTGCGCTACCGCTCACGGGATGAGTATGGGGTGCACAATAAACTAGCTTTTGTCCGCGGCAAAATGCAGCACTGACACTCAACCAGAAAGCGGATGAATTTTTATCTGTGTG
This sequence comes from Homarus americanus, assembly GCF_018991925.1. NCBI lineage: Eukaryota > Metazoa > Arthropoda > Malacostraca > Decapoda > Nephropidae > Homarus > Homarus americanus. The sequence goes on along the minus strand of NW_024735304.1, from coordinate 158,524 downwards.
TGTGTGTGTGTGTGTGTGTGTGTGTGTGTGTGTGTGTGTGTGTGTGTGCAATATATGTCACGTTAAATGGGTAACGATTGAAAGCTGATATAACGGTAATATAATAATATTAAGGTGTTAATTATCCCCCCCTCACCTGAGTTACCAGAACCTAAAACCCCCCCTTCTCTACCACGGACTGAGGTACCAGGACCTCACAAACCTTCCTTCCTTCTACACACAAATGAGTTACCAAAACACCATAACTTCCTCCCCTCTACTGGGGCTGAGTTCCCCGCCTACCTGATGATACCCGGGTATTGAGTTACCTACCCATCATGCCCCCTGACAGGAGTGTAATGAAAGGGCGTTACCCACAGCCACAAAAAAACTAGTTTGTGATGTTTGCCCGATAGATATACGGCATCAGTTCCCGCCTCCCGTTTACTGGTAGGCAAGAAACACACTGGCGGCATGAACCAATAATAACTGAGGGGGTTTCCGGTGAATGTTTTTATTGGTCGCTTAGTATATATTTATTTTCTGTTGTAGGAGCTGGTCGTAATCGAACGAAATATCCGATTCATTGTGTTCTTTGTCACTTCATGTACCAAGCTTTTTGTATGGGGAAGCAGTAATCGAACACTTTTTTTTTCATTTTCGACCACTAGTTTAAGATTAAGATTTCCTCATTTTTATTTACTATCTTCCAGTACAGTCAGCAGCGTCCTAGGGTACGAGCAAAATGATTAGATTTTTAATCACAGTTCTCGCTGATGTCTTCAATTGCCTGTTTTTATGAATGTGCTGTTAAAGAATACCCATTTTTTCTTCTTCGTCGTCTAGTAATCAAACATTGATAAAAAGTTCATCTTAATTGCGCCAGGTATGGAGTTGAAGCAATAAATTTTAGTTCGAAATTACCCCCTTCATATGCAAATATGATGCCCAGCGTCTGAAGGTGCTCTGTGAGCACCACTATTGTCTGGAGGTGTTTTGTGAGCACCACCAGTGCCTGTAGGTGTTTTGTGAGTACCACGAGTGTCTGGAGGTGTTTTGTGAGCACCGCCAGTGTCTGGAGGTGTTTTGTGAGCACCACTATTGTCTGGAGGTGTTTTGTGAGCACCACCAGTGCCTGTAGGTGTTTCGTGAGCACCACGGGTGTCTGGAGGTGTTTTGTGAGCACTGCCAGTGTCTGGAGGTGTTTTGTGAGCACCGCCAGTGTCTGGAGGTGTTTTGTGAGCACCACTATTGTCTGGAGGTGTTTTGTGAGCACCACCAGTGCCTGTAGGTGTTTTGTGAGCACCACGAGTGTCTGGAGGTGTTTTGTGAGCACTGCCAGTGTTCGGAGGTGTTTTGTGAGCACCACCAGTGTCTGGAGGTGTTTTGTGAGCACCGCCAGTGTCTGGAGGTAGTTTTGTGAGCACCACCAGTGTCGAGGTGCTTTGTGAGCACCACCAGTGTCTGAGGAGGTGAGCACTGCCAGTGTCTGAGGTAGCCAGAGCACCGCCAGTGTCTGGAGGTGTTTTGTGAGCACCACCAGTGTCTGAGGTGTTTTGTGAGCAGCGCCAGTGCCTGTAGGTGTTTTGTGAGCACTGCAAGTGTCTGTAGGTTTTTGTGAGCACCACCAGTGCCTGCCTGTGGTGTTTTGTGAGCACTGCCAGTGCCTGTAGGTGTTTTGTGAGCAGCGCTAGTGCCTGTAGGTGTTTTGTGAGCAGCGCCAGTGTCTGTAGGTGTTTTGTGAGCAGCGCCAGTGCCTGTAGGTGTTTTGTGAGCAGCGCCAGTGCCTGTAGGTGTTTTGTGAGCAGCGCCAGTGCCTGTAGGTGTTCTTGTAGTGCCAAGCCGTGGTGCAGCGCCTAGTGCCTGTAGGTGTTTTGTGAGCAGCGCCAGTGCCTGTAGGTGTTTTGTGAGCAGCGCCAGTGCCTGTGGTGTTTTTGTGAGCAGCGCCAGTGCCTGTAGGTGTTTGTGAGCAGCGCCAGTGTCTGTAGGTGTTTTGTGAGCAGCGCCAGTGTCTGTAGGTGTTTTGTGAGCACCGCCAGTGCCTGTAGGTGTTTTGTGAGCAGCGCCAGTGTCTGTAGGTGTTTTGTGAGCAGCGCCAGTGTCTGTAGGTGTTTTGTGAGCAGCGCCAGTGTCTGTAGGTGTTTTGTGAGCAGCGCCAGTGTCTGTAGGTGTTTTGTGAGCAGCGCCAGTGTCTGTAGGTGTTTTGTGAGCAGCGCCATGTCTGTAGGTGTTTTGTGAGCAGCGCCAGTGCCTGTAGGTGTTGTAACCCATGCCTGTAGGTGTTTGTGACAGCGCTCCGTAGGTGTTTTGTGAGCAGCGCCAGTGCCTGTAGGTGTTTTGTGAGCACCACCAATGAGGTGTTCATGGATAACTGTGACAAGCAGGTGGTGTTAGAGTCTTGCCATTACCACCTGCTACAGGTGTGCTGGTGGTGATGATTGTGATAATGGTGCTGATAATGGTGGTGATGGTGATGATGGAGATGATAGTTGCTGGTAATGATGGTGATGGTGGTGATGGTGATACTGATGTTGCTGGTGATGGTGGTAATGGTGGTGCTGGTGATGGTGGTGCTGGTGATGAGGATGGTGGTGATCTGATGCTGTTGATAATGGTGGTGCTGTTGATGGTGATGATGGTGATGGTGGTGATGGTGGTGCTAGTGGTGGTGGTGATGATGGTGCAGGTGTTGATTGTGGTGCTGGTGGTTGATTGTGGTGCTGGTGATGATGGTGGTACTGGTGATGCTGATGATGATGTTGATAGTGATGGTAGTGATGGTTTTGCTGGTGATGGTGGTGTTGTGGTGCTGGTGATGGAGGTGCTGGTGATGGTGATGATGGTGGTGCAGGTAATTTTGGTGCTGGTGATGATGGTGTTGGTAATGATGGTGGAGCTGGTGATGATGGTGCTGGTAATGGTGGTGATGGTGGTGCTGTTGATGATGGTGGTGCTGGTGATGATGGTGCTGGTTATGGTGGTGATGGTGGTGCTGGTGATGAGGGTGCTGGTAATGGTGGTGATGGCGGTACTGATGATGGTGGTTCTGGTGATGGTGGTGCTGATGGTGGTGATGCTGATGATGTTGCTAGTGATGATGTTATTGGTGACTGTGATGTTGCTGGTGGTGATGATGGTGGTGATGTTGCTAGTGATGATGATGGTGGTGATGGTGATGTTGCTAGTGATGATGACGGTGGTGATGCTGATGTTGCTGATGATGATGATGGTGGTGGTGGTGATGGTGATGATGGTGCTGGTGGTGATGGCGGTACTGATGATGGTGGTGCTGGTGATGGTGGTGCTGGTTTTGATGTTGCTGGTGGTGATGATGGTGGTGATGGTGATGTTGCTAGTGATGATGATGATGGTGATGCTGATGTTGCTGATGATGATGATGGTGGTGGTGATGGTGATGATGGTGCCGGTTTTGATGTTGCTGGTGATGATTATGGTAGTGATGGTGATGATGGTGCTAGTTGTGGTGATGGTAATGATGGTGCTGGTAGTGATAGTGGTTTTGGTGATGATGGTCAGGACTTCCATCTAAAATCTATATTTTCAAAGATACGTAAGACAATTTTTCCCCTGGAGATAAGAGAACTTATACACTGAACATGATTCAATAAGGCGATGACCGAAAAATTGATTCTCAGTGGATCTTACGATATTATCCTTAAGCTGGAGATGTGGGAAGGTACCTAACTGGCTCCCTTAAGAAACGATACCAAGATGGAGACCAACAAAGCTTTGAAATCACGCTAAGACTCTACCTTGTGTAGGGTTTGTTATCTCGCCTCAGGTCCAGGCTGCCAAGAACTGATTCACTATGCCAGACTTAGTCTCAGCCCTTTCGTAAAATATTCGTCTTGGATGTAAATTTGGGCAGATAATGAAGTTTTGCTCACGGTGTTCCTCTAGGTGGCTGCACCACTACGGTGATCATAGTAATCAACTCAATTTGATTGGCGGTCGATCTTCTTCTGTCAAGTCTGGTTGAGTCAAGGTAGTGTTCCTTACTCACTGTTTTTCTTCTTATCCTCCCCGCGGCAGAGTGGATGTAGCACTCACTTCATAAGCTAACGCTCAAGTTCGAGAGGGGCACTGAGTGGGGCACCCCAGTCGACCCAACTGCAGGATAAGTACCTAACTTTTCTGCAAAGGAAGTGGAAGTTGATAGAATGTAGTGCTGGCCACTCTGTCTCCACATGTATTGAAGACTTTGCTTTCGTTATGCTTTATCCACTTGGCCTTTAAGACCCAGTTTCTCTTACACCTTCAATCATCTTGATGGATGTGTACCAATGTTTCAGTTTAACTTTCATAGACCATCACAACCAGCACAACTACCCCAACCACTACCACCAGTACAATCACCACCACAAGTACCACAAAAAACGTGGATCCTTGAAGTCACTGCCCCTTGACCTGTCGTAGTGAAGGTGATCTTCAATTAGAGTGTGTGGCGACGACCGGCCCGAGGATGTGTGTTTTATCCTGATTCACTTTACTTTAGTTGAACCCGAAAAAAGAAAAATATATCGGGCCAGAAAAACAAACATTCAGGTTTACAATAGTATCCGAAGGGCAAATGTGGAGGCCAATAAAAAGATAGGTAGTGAATTGCTATAATGTTATCATGTGTTGCTGGTTCACGGCAAAGTGGCTGTAGCCTCGTAATGACCCATCCCTAATATAGGACGGCTGATTGCCAATAAAACCAACAAGTGATATTCAATGAAGTCAACTCTTAATCTGCTTGATCATGACTGCTTTTTAGCCAGCCAAAGCTGCTGGGAGTCGCCGGGCTCACAGTTCGTGCAAATGGAGCGAGCCCGGTGGCTTATCCCCCTGGCCTCTGGCTTTAACATGGTCCGGACGCTGGAACATATATGGCTTCTCCTCTCACTTGTACTGTATTCATCCAGTATGTTAATAAGTATCTTTGTCTATTTGTTAACCTCATTACCTAGCAAATATAATGGTCAACAACAGCTGCACTGATTCTGAAATATTTATTGTCAACAACATGTCATCTCTGGCTCTCCTTCAGTCTAATACACTATAAGTAGTAGCTTGTAATGTAAGACTAGGAACTTGTTTTTCTGGTTCTCTTGTTTTCTCCGACTTCCATTACAGTGAAGAAACGTGCGAAGAAACACACATCCCCAGGGTTAACAGAGACACAAACCCTGGTGGCTCAAGATCATTTCTGTGTAATACCTACAGTAGAGCGAGAAGGTATCTCTCTGGTCTCCTTCATTGGCCTGAGAGACATACTGTACATTAGCTTTCTTAATTCCCAATGGTAGTTTCTCAGTCTATATGACAACTTAGCTGTTTTTGAAGCATTTTAACATTTAAACAACAAAAATAATCAACGACATGATTGGCCAGTCGTCGTCCTTCTCTCATATATAATCTTACCTCTCTCTCTCTCTCTCTCTCTCTTCCTCTCCCCCAGCAGTAAGTTCTCACCAGACTTCTGTTCCTCTGACGTCCAGCTCCACCCTTCCTCACCCTCTTCATCTCTTCGTAACCCCCCTTCCCTCCCCACCTCCCCCTTCCCCACCTCCCCCTTCCCCTCCCCCTTCCCCCACCTCCTTCCCCCCCCCCCTTCCCCCCCACCTCCCCCCTTCCCCCCCCACCCCCTCTTAGTGCGCTCCAGGCGACCAGGAAGGGGAGGGGAGGGAGGAGAGAGGAAGGGGAAGGGAACACCACAAAGCAGGGAGGGGGGACGGGAAGAGAGGGGTTTAGAAGGTACCATTGGGGAGGAGGGAGAGAAAAGAGGAAAGGGAGAAGAGGACACCATTGGGGAGGAAGGAGGGAGAAGACACCATTGGGGAGGAAGGAGGGAGAAGACACCATTGGGGAGGGAGGAAGGAGAAGACACCAGTGGGGAGGGTGGTAGGAGGAGGTATGTATACAATATCCTAATCCTTCCCGACCATCTATGAGTGATGATGACTCAGTACCGCTCGCCATGTTAACGTTGACGTTGATCATAATAATCAGTGGTGGGCCATAATGGCAGGTTCTCGCTGCGGAGGCTACAGGGAAAAAAACCCAGAAAGCAGCTCCAAAAGCGTAATGCAAATATTGTGATTAGGTTATCTGATTATGGGAAATAATACACAGCGGGTGGTATAATATCCACGGCCTCGACCCTCTTGAAACTTGCCTTGATATTACAGTCAGATATAATTAATGGGTTGGTAGTGGGCGACGAGTCTTGTTTTTTTTTTTTTTTTTTTTTAGAAGGTAGGAGTGTCTTGTTTATAATATATTAGTGTACGATTGCCTCCTCCTCCTCCTCCTCATCCTCCTCCTCCTCCTCCTCCTTCCTCCTCCTCCTCCTCCTTCCTCCCTTCTCCTTCTTCTCCTCTCTCCCTCCTTCCTTCTTCCTTCTTTTCCTTCTCCTCTCTCTCTCTCTTCTTCCTCCTCCTCCTCCCTCCTCCTCCCACTCCGCCATCTTTTCCTTCTCCTCCTCCTCTCCCTCCCCTCTTATTCCGCTTCCTTCTCCTCCTCTCCACCTCCTCCTTCTTCTCCTACTCTCCACCTCCTTTTCACGCTTATCCTGTTACTGCTCCTTTTCCTCCTTGTTTTTCCTCTGTCTCCTTTTTATGCTCCTCTACCTCTCTGTGTTTCTTTGTCCCTGCCTTAGCTTATAGTACACCTCTTCTTCTTCGTTCTTCTATTTTTGACATTTTCTTTTACAGATACGCTATTCCTCAAATATCCTCTTCTTTTCACTTCTCCCTCTTTCTCTCTTGTATATTCCTCCGGGTCTTCCTCTTCTTGTTACTCCTTACTCCTCCCTTCCTCTTACTTCTCTTCTTTACTCTCCTGTCCCTTCAACCCCTCCCTCCCCTTGCCTCCCCAACTTCCGCCTCATGGTGTCTGTAATGGCAACAGGTAACGTCAGGTAAAACGGGACTCACGCCTGATAGTTCCTACCCTACCCAACCCAACCCAACCATTAGGACTGACTGCCAATCCTAGGGGTTAACACTGCAGCCTTATTACAACTGGGACCTACTACAACTGGGGCCTTTTATAACTGGGGGCTTATTGATTCTGGAGCCTTTTAAGGCTAAACCCTCTGAAGACTGGGACCTATCAAGTCTGGGGCATAATAACACTCGTAATCTAGCAGTGGTTGAGTTAAAATGGAACGAAAGGAGGGAGGAGAAGGTTCACTCTGGGGTGAGTGGAGGGGAGGTTGGGCTATTCTTGGGTGAGAGGAGGCGAGGGAGAGTCATTCTGGGGTGAAAAGAGGGGAGAGGGGACACTGGGGAGAGAGAGTCATTCTGGATTAAGGGGGGGGATGAGGGTCATTCTGCGGTGAGAGGAGGGGGAGAGGACCACTCTGGTCAAGTTTTTTTACGAGGTGGGAGAAAGGTGAAGACACTGTAGCATTGTCATCAAGGTGAGAACCTCTGTAGCGTTTAATATGCACACCCCCCCTCCAGAATAACCACTCTCCAGTCTTTTTCATATGTGTACGTATAATTTGCACTCCCCAGTTATTATTATACAACTAACCTAACCTAACCTAACCTAATTGGGTCATATGCAAAGCTAGTTCTGTCGCCTCGTATGACTGGGAAGTGGAAATCCAGTGGAGTGGATATTATACGTGATACCGCTCCCCAACTCTGATTCTCAGACATTCGTAAATAGAGGTCCTACCTAAGCTGGTTCACGTAAAACAACACAAATATGTCAACCAAAGAATCACTCAAAATTATACTGATATTCTACCATAACTAATTCCACGACTTCTCAATGGTCCATGAGTGAAAAATATCCTCTAAGAGAACACATAAAAACATATAATATCTAAAGTAAAAACAAAAAAGTCAATATTTAAAATAAAGTCAAAATAACACTAAATCGTTACTCTCCTTTGTTTGTCTGATAAAAAAAACATGAAACATTTTGAGACTGACTACACGTATCGACTCTCGTTAACCATGGTCTGCTATCTAAAAACTCTCATTCTCTACTAACCTTCACAATTAACTTCTCCTCAACTATTCAACATCTTCAATATTCTATAAAAGGCCACCTCCTCTTCCTCCTCCTCCTCCTCCACTTTTTTCTCTATTTCTTAAGTGATTTCTTTTCGTGTGTGTGTGTGTGTGTGTGTGTGTGTGTGTGTGTGTGTGTGTGTGTGTGTGTGTGTGTGTGTGTGTGTGTGTGTGTGTGGTTGCTATGAATCTTCCAGTTTCATATATCTTAACTTTTAGATTCTTGAACATATAATTATGATAATTATAAAATAAAAACGACTTGAGTATTATAGAGAGAATATATGGAGACGTTTACTTGTGTCATAAAAGAAGAATTACCTCTACGATCAGGACGAGATTGACGAATCGTTTCCCTGGCGTCCATGTAGGGTCAAGTTGTACGCCAGACTGTTCCGTTTCGTATGTTGGTAAAAATTCAATGAAAACCTCTCTTACCCACCAAACTTCTGATGCCCATGACCATTATCTTGGTACCTTCCACACACACACACACACACACACGAGACCCCCCAAATTGGTGCTTATGTTTTTGTCTCAGCAATATAGTGGAATTATACATCTCTCCTCTCTCGATAACTCACGAGCGAATGATCTAAATAACATGACCTTATCAGTAACAATTAGTCTCACGAATAAAAAGCTGTGTGGTCCAAATTGAACATCCCCGTGACCAGAGTCCAGCACATGACCTTTTCTCCGGCGTTTAAGCACATCTCTAGTGACGAGACCCAAGGCTGTATTAGGTTAGGTTAGGTTAAGTTAGGTTAGGTTGGGCAGGCTGTGTTAGCTTAGGTTAGGTTGGGCAGGTTATGTTAGGTTAGGTTGGGCAGGCTGTGTTAGCTTAGGTTAGGTTGGGCAGGTTATGTTAGGTTAGATTGGGCATGGTATGTTAGCTTAGGTTGGGTTGGTCAGGATGTGTTACGCTAGGTGTGTCGGTCAGGTTGTTCTTGGTAAAACACCTGGAAAAAATACTACACGTGTTTATGTGGTCAGGGTGAAGTAATCCTACATAATGACGTATAAATCATCGAATAATTCTAGGGTTAGCTGATTGGTCAACGTTTAATCCTATTTATAGCTGATTGGTCATCGTTTAATCTTACTTATAGCTGATTGGTCATTGTTTAATCCTACTTTTAGCTGATTGGTCATCGTTTATTCCCACTGTTTGCTGAATGACCATCGTTTAATCCTACTTTAACCTGATTGGTGATCCAGGCAATCCTATTTTTAGCTGATTTGCTCTCACAGTCTTAATTTTAGCTCATTGGCCATCGGGCATTCTTACTATTACCTGATTGGTCACCGAAGTGAGCTGAGTATATACTCATATGACCTCACATCAATCCGTAATTTTCCATCAGATATTCTATGACGTCATGAACCGCGTTTTGATCGACGTCACCCTTATTTATGTTGTCATCAATTAACTGCTTTCATGACGTCACGAATCTCGCTTTGATTGACGTCACCCGTTTTATGTCGTCATCAGTCAGCTGCTTTCATGACGTCACGAATCGCGTTTTGATGGCCGTCACCTTATTTATGTCGTCATCAGTCAGCTGCTCTCATGACGTCACGAATCTTGCTTTGATTGACGTCACCCGTTTTATGTCGTCATCAGTCAGCTGCTTTCATGACGTCACGAATCGCGTTTTGATGGACGTCACCTTTTTTATGCCGTCATCAATCAGCTGCTCTCATGACGTCATAGGCAATGCCATACTAATTATGTCGTCATCAATCAGCTGCTCCTGTGACGTCAATAAACACAACATTCCGGTCATTAATTATCAGGGAGGATTTGGCCTTAAAAACGGGTCATCTAATGATTGGGACCATTACAGTTGACGGAAGGCTGTACATAACCCGGATTTAGTTAATGACTATGTATTAACATTATCCAGATCTGGCCAATGTTAATGTTAGACTGTGAACTGAGTCAGCAAGGGTAAGATTTTTTGTGGTTACCTGACTTACTGAACTGTTCACCTGACTGTATGACTGACTGATTTGATGACTGGACTAATTATAGGACTTATTGACTGATTATTCGACTGAGAAATGATTTACTGACTGGTTGTATGACTTGATGACTGTCTGACTGACTGTACTACTTGATAACTAACTGTACGATTGATGACTGACGATTCGACTTGTTAACTGATTTACAACTTCACGACTGACTGTCTCCACGATTTGATAACTGTCTATGCCAGTTAATTAGTCACATTGCTAAGGTTAGTTTGGAATTAGGTTAGGTTAGGTTAGGTTAGGTTAGAGTTTTGTTTGAGTTAGGTTAGGTTAGGTTCGAGTTTTTAGGTCAGATTAGCTTATAGTTAGGTTAAGTTAGGTTAGGGTAGGTTAGGTTAGGTTAGGTTTGCTTGCATTTAGGTTAAGTTAGGTTAGTGTATATTAAGTTAAGTCAGGTTAGTGTTATATCAGGTTAGATTAGGTTAACTGGTTGGTAAATTTCCTTTTCGTTCACCTTAATTAATTACTTCACCCAGGTAGATAATTATACAGGTTATCTTCTTCCAATACTAACTATTCTATTGGTTGGTTGGCTGAATGGCAAATGATCGTCAATGATATCGTGATTGACTGCCATGACTGTATTTGTGACTGTGTGGTTGAACTGTGATGAGATTTAGGAGCCATTTGATGTTATAACTGGTTGGTTTTACGGTAAAGTGATATTACATTAGCTTGTGTGGTTGACTGGTTGTATGTGCCTGGTTGTGTGGTCAGTCAGTTGTGTGGTTGACTGGTTGTATGTGACTGGTTGTGTAGTCAGTCAGTTGTGTGGTTGACTGGTTGTATGTGACTGGTTGTGTTGCCAGACTGGTTGTGTGTGCCTGGTTGTGTGGTCAGTCAGTTGTGTGGTTGACTGGTTGTATGTGACTGGTTGTGTAGTCAGTCAGTTGTGTGGTTGACTGGTTGTATGTGACTGGTTGTGTTGCCAGTCAGTTGTGTGGTTGACTGGTTGTGTGGTCAGTCAGTTGTGTGGTTGACTGGTTGTATGTGACTGGTTGTGTAGTCAGTCAGTTGTGTGGTTGACTGGTTGTATGTGACTGGTTGTGTTGCCAGTCAGTTGTGTGGTTGGTGCTGGTAGTTGTAGTTGTGTGGTTCAAATGTAATAATCATTATTTACTCGCTCAGTTAACTGGTTGTGAGACAAGAATAACTTAACTGACACAGCTGATTGACTGACAATTCACCTGACACAGTGGCTCTACTGACTGACTGACTGACTGACTGACACCTGAGTGATCAAGGTAAGACAGACAGGAATATATTTTTTGACTGACTACCTGACTGACTAACTTGACTGACACACCTGAGTGATCAAAATATGACAGACAGGAATATATTTTTTTGACTGACTACCTGACTGACTGGTTATTTGAGTAACTGGCAATTTGCGTGAGTGATGGCCCGCTGGTCCACGTATCTATATTGTGGACCCGCAAAATTTATGGCCCCAGTAAAACGACCCAAACATGTGATTTGTCATTTGTACGTTGAGCCGCGATGATCCCTCGTATGTGGACGATCCAGCCAGGCCTCTCCCACCTCATTATACCCTGCTGGTGCTCTATTATACGGCAGAGCTTCATTATATCACTGGTTTATACCCTGTTGGTGTTGTGTTATCTGGTATATATATCGTTATATGCCCACTGTATCAGGGACTGGTAGTGTTTGTGGTGTTGTTAAAGGTATATCTTGTTATGGGTTCATTACAACAGTGATATATAGTCTGTTGTTGCTGTGTTTCATGCACTGGGCCTCATTATATGCCATACCTCTTTAGAGATACGTTATATCAGTCTGCTGTTCGACTATACCATATGTATGTATGTATGTATGTATGTATGTATGTAAGTAGAGTGTGTGTGTGTGTGTTTGTGTGTGTGTATGTGTGTTTACTGGACTACAATAGGAAATCAAATTGAGTCAAACAAAGTCATGTTTTGTCACACCACCACTCCCTCCCTCCCTCCCTAAGACTCACATCACTATAGATATTTCACATTACATAGATTATCTTGTTTGTTTTTCTTCTCGTGCAGGTTGAACATCGTCTCAGGTCTCCGTGGAGTCATAGCAAGTGGTGGTCTCCCTCTTCACATAAGGTAAAACACAACTTGTATTTCCTCTCTATGTGTGTGTGTGTCTGTGCCAAAAGTGTCGAAGGTATTTTGTCAATTACTGTACATGCTGAGCTATACAGTAACATCCTGGTTTACCTCAGCTTGGCTCTCCTTTTTTCATTTATTCGTCGTTATCGATGACTTGTTACTATCAACTATTTGAATCAGGAATATCAAAGGTTCGCACGTCAAATATTCCTCGTTAAGAAGACATCAAACTGACTTACAAAAGCTGAGGCTCAAAAATAACATCCAATATGGCATTAAAATGATACTGAGACTCTACCCTAGTTAGATACTTTCACTTTAAGGAACAAAATTATCGTAGCACACGTTAAGGGACCAACATTATTGTAAGAGCCTTTGTGAATGAGGACCCAGGCTGTCAGCTCACTCTCGCACCTCCAACAATAAAACTTACGATTTAAACAAAGAAACAGCAAATCATCTGATGAACGCCCACCAACGGCTTCTAATACATCATCTTTTTTTTTACTACTTTTTATAATTAAACGTATTGAGCAGCGTTGCCAAGATACCGGCGGTCAGCGCTGCCATAAACATTTCGTTGTTGTGTGATAACGTCCAGAACACAGCCAGTCTGTCTGAACAAAGTTGATTCTTTTATTTATTTATTTTTTTTTACTTTTTCAATATCCTTCATGACAAGTGAGGAGTTTATTCACAGCAACTTACTCATGCAAATCGAGTTTGGTGATATGCATTGTATATTCCGTTTTATTTTTGTTGTTATTTTCAATTTCGTTTATTGAGGTATTTTTCTTTGGACGGGTGGAACAACCTACCTTGTTTATATCCTAAAACAATGTGTTTTGTCTTCTGTTTGTAATTTGTCATGGTGAGTCATCAGTAAAAATATTTCTTATTTATATTATCACTTCTGATTTGGGTTCATCTTGTCTCAGACTGTAAGTGAAAATAATCAGGTTTGGTGTTATCACTCGTGGCATCTGAAGAGTTCATTCCCTGCAACCCACACATGCAAATTATTTTTTTTCCAGGGGAGAATTATTCTAGCTCTTAACATTTTATATATATTTATATATATATATATATATATATATATATATATATATATATATATATATATATTATATATATATATATATATATATATATATATATATATATATATATATATATATATATATATATATATATATATGTGTGTGTGTGTAAAGACATATTATCCTGGATAATGAGAGCGGGAAGAGGAGGAGAAGTAGTGGTGAGGAACAATGAGAGTGTCATTCATAATGTTACCTACGTCGGTATATTCATAAGAACAATGATAAACATCAGGTTCTGCTCTGACATTATCCTCTGCCTCTTTCTCATAGGGCCATTTTAAATTATTGGGACGCACGCATATCGTATTGACATGATACAACCCTTGGCCTCCACAATGAGTACCTGTCGGAGCTAACACTCACCCTTATACCTAGACGGCATAAGGCATGATGTTATAATACTTACAGAGCTTTTTGGACATATCTAAAGCAGCACTTGAATCTAGATGCTGCCCATCATGAGAGATTACACGCATCTGTTCCGTCATAGGTACAGCGCAGTTTTCGTATTTTGACATCTATGAATAAAACGAATAGGATCCGAATCTCTTCCTTGTCATTGTCGATCGCACAAGAGTCGGGTTAAAGACATTGTAATGATATGTTTCCCGCATGGGTCCGCCATCTTGGCTCTAGCCTGTAATTTCACAGCGTGATTTCGCGATATCGCTTAATGTACAATTGAAAATATTAGAGGTCTGAGGCGAGCCAGCTCAGTTTAAAGTATTTTCTCACATAGGATTGCGGAGAACAGGCTAAAAATCCCCGGGAGGGAATGGTAAAACGGCCGTAGATGAGTGTAAATAAACCCCGGTGTGGTCCTGTTTACCCGCTAGCGACGCTCACGACGTGTACGGTGATGGGGGGAGAGAGGGAGGGCAGTGTGAGAGGGATGGGGGGAGAGAGGGAGGGCAGTGTGAGATGGGGGAGAGAGGGAGGGCAGTGTGGGAGGGATGGGGGGAGAGGGAGGGCAGTGTGAGAGGATGGGGAGAGAGGGCAGTGTGGGGGATGGGGGAGAGGGAGGGCAGTGTGAGAGGGATGGGGGAGAGAGGGAGGGCAGTGTGAGAGGGATGGGGGGAGGGAGGAAAGGAAGAGAGGGGAGGGAAAGGAGAGGGGGAGGGGATGAGGAGAGACAGAGGAGTTAAAGGGGGGAAGAATAGAAGAAGGGGCGAAGAAGTGGAAGAGGGAAGAAGAGTAGAGGGAGAGGGTGGATGGTTTAGGGGGTGTTGGATGATAAATGCTTCTCTTTGTATTGATTTTTCTTGTTTTAATTTTATCAGATTTATAAACATTTGTGTTGTCTACGTGGGAGAGTAAAACACACACACACACACACACACACACACACACACACACACACTTATCTGAGTGAGTGAGCTAGCATGCATATAAGTGTGTGTGTGTGTGTGTTACTGACAGACCTTACTTTACCGCCTTGGCATAATGACCTCGACTATCTCTTGTGTCAGTCATTGGTGGTTTTATCTATGGTTGATCAGCTGACCCCCTCCTGTCACACCTGATATGGTCCCGAACCTTCAAACCTCACTCGAGTTTCTGCTTCGGTTCAGTATCTTCGGTCTTTTATTGCAGTCTTTGCATTCCTCTGTCTACTTGGATTCCGGTTCGGTCCAGGCGCCTCATATCACACTGTTGGATTTCATGAAGCTGTAGACACTACTTCTGGTCATCGGTCTGGTCTACAGCTTCAAGTATCATTTCGACCTGTTGTCCTTGCCTGGTATCGAACATAAGATCTCTCGGTCTTAAACGAATTCGGTCTCTTGGGCCTCTTGCCCTTAATCTGACCTCGGTCTCTTGTCTCTTGCCCTTAATCTGATCTCAGTCTCTTGTCTCTTACCCTTAATCTGACCTTGGTCTCTTGGGTCTCTTGCCCTTAATCTGACCTCGGTTTCTTGGGTCTCTTGTCCTTAATCTGACCTCAAACTCCAGGCATCGTTTCGGTCTATTTTTTATCATCATCAGTTAGTGTTCGTCTTGGCTCTTGGTTTGAAGGATCCAACACGACCACCGGAAGTCGCTGCAGAAGCATAGCCGCCTAGTTGAATGGCAGCCAAGCGGGAGCGAGGATGTGTAATTTACCACGATTATGTAGCCGCGATGAGCGCTTGTGATGGCGGAGGGTGCGGTAATATTTATAAAAGGCAATAAGGATGTTGAAAATAGTCATGAAGACGAGAGGACAGAGTGTATGTTGCGGTAAGGTTGTTGTCGTTGTGGGGGGTATGGGGGTAAGCCTGGTAATGATAGATGGGATAATGAAAACACTCCTTCCCTTCACCTCTTATTCCAACGGAAACCCTCATGATATTGGCTAAGATAGTGAAGCAAGAAATAAAACAAATTGGGGGGGGGGGGCGTGGGGAATTGAGTAAGAATTGACGCCTTGTAGAATTATATGATAAATGAAGCCTTGAAACGTTAACCCAGAAAATGAAGCCTCGAACTACTAGCTGGATAATACAAACTACAGTATATTTTTACATTCAACAATTCATATTTCATCAAACACTTTTATATACATATACTGACTGTCTATATTTTATCACGTAATGTCTGCTCCTCTACAACTTATATCAACCCTCCATGTTTTTATAAATCAATAACTGACGTGAAATACTAACGATATATAAGTCATCACGTGTATTGTATTCTATCTTGTTGCTTAAACGGTATAAGTGTGTCTATATGCCATTATTATTATTATTATTATTATTATTATTATTATTATTATTATTATTATTATTATTATTATTATTATTTTTATTATTATTATTATTATTATTATTATTATTATTATTGTTGTTGTCGTCGCCATTCTAAAATTTCAATAATATTAAACGTGTGATCATTGCAACACTTTTATGTATATACACAACTGGTTCAGAAAATAATCAGGTCCTGGTGTTTTTTCCTGATTTCCTAAGTCAATGTACATAATAATCTCAGCTCAGATTAGCTGTAAATTTGATATACTGTAGAGATGGTTTCATATGTGGCCAGAAAAAAAAGTGTCCCGATTTATACACTTGTTCGAAGCCAAAATATTCAATTTATTCATTAGCCCAAACACGAGAGACAGTTCCATTCATTTTTCCGAAGGTGAAAGACTCGAGTCACCTACTTATTCGATGCTTAGGAATACGATACAGAGGAATATTTCTTTATTGAAAGAAGTTGGATGATAAGTCTATTCGCTTAAATGAAGCCAAGAAGCTCGACTCCTCCTCCCTGTCTAAAGGTTGATTTATTCCCATTCGTAGTTAGTGAAAGGCATAGTTTCCTTATTTCGTTTTATTCAAAGCAATGGGGCATAATTTACTCATTGTTCGAAGTTAGATAAGCAAACCTTTATGAATCAGACACGATATTATCACATGTATGCAGCTGACAAGAGTGGTTTATTCATTTCCTCGAAGCTTCATTTATCCCCTTCCTGAGTGTAACGGAAGACATCGGTTACCACATCTGTCTCGAATAAAAATTTGGAACAGTTTACTCACCCATCTAAGGCCTATTAGGTGCGAGTCCTCACGCCTTCTCGTTCTTGTGGCCCAGAAACTTATGAGTGCCGGCCAAATGACTCACCTTCCCCACTATTAACACGACTCTGCGTAACAATCCACCATTGACTTATGAAACACCACAAGCGTTTTATTATTGACAGTTGTTCCCCCTTGGAGACCCGCGCCTTTATGGTTTCTCCAAGGTGAGGAGGACGGCGCCTGTTGTGGTGTTGTTGTGGCGTCGTAGGGTTATGGACGTGTTCCTCTGCTGCTCTGCTGTTATTATTATTGTTGTGGTGTTGTGGGCTTTCAGCTTGTTCCCCTGTCATTGTTTTGTTGTCGTGTTTATTGTCGTGCTGTTATGGTGCTTATAGTGGCGGTATTATGGTGCATATCATAATTTATGATGTTGCTCTGGTGTTTATAGTGATGCTATTATGATACTTATTATGATTTTATGAAGTTAATGTGATGCTGCTCCGGTGTCTATAGTGGCGCTATTATGGTGTTTATCATGATTTTATGGTGTTAATCTGATGCTGCTCTGGTGTTTATAATGGCGCTATTATGGTGCTTATTAGGTTTTTATGGTGTTAATGTGATGCTGCTCTGGTGTTTATAGTGGCGCTACTATGATGCTTATGATGCTGTAGTGTTTATTGTGGTGCTATTACAGAGGTATTAACTCCTGAGGCTTTTGTTGCTGTGGTGTGTCAGTGTTGGTGTTGCTGTACTACACTATTCTTGGGTTTCACATTAGTGTATTGACTGTAACATCTGCTGTATTGACTGTAGACAAATATGTTGTATTTTGCTATTCTCCTCCTTATATATTATGCTTACCATGATTTTATATTGATATCTACCATAACATGAGAAATATACACCAATATACACACAACTGAAACATTATTACGCACTAGACATTCAATTTACAATATTTAAAACAAACAACAATTAAAATGCTACTTCGGTAATTTTGGCCAAATTTGTGTTGAACTACGAAATTACAAATATGATAACAACAAACAATGATCATTAGCTAAAATACACACAAGATCAAGTCGATTTTTAATGTATGCGTATAGTGGAGCTCCTATTCTAGACACACCGATTGTTCACTTCTGGGGAGTCGGTGTTTCTGTGGTCGTCAGGATGTACTCAATAATGCACAGCTCGGTGTCCTGACCTGGACTGGTGCGATGAGTCAACAAAGAAACCAAGGAAGAGATGACAGTGCTCGTGGCTGTGGTTCCTGATCACTGAATAAAAAGATGGTGTTAGTTGGGGGGTTGTTGACATACTTTTAATCTTGACTCTAAATCTACTCAATACATTTCTTTGTTGTTACGTTATTGAAAATGTTACTTGAATTTGTGTTTTGCATATCCTCCACGTTTTAGTGTCATGGTGTTCCTTCCGCCTTGTTACTTCGCCATAAAGCTCCGCCTCTCCAGTACTGTTCCCATCGCTGAAATATATATCGTATTTCTACGTCTCTTCACGCGTTATCATTTATATTTATTTATTATTTGTTTGTGGGACGTTAGTGAATGGTTTATTTGAAGAAAAAACCGCGGGTCGTAAGTTGATGATGAAGAAAATTCAATAAACAAAAATTGCGAGGATTGAAGGAGGTGAATAATGACGAAGCCCGACTGATGAGAATAATCAAAGAATCACAGAGGGCATAATAAAGAAGACGTGTATTGCATCTGGGATTGAAAGGGAGCTTGTAGGATGATCGTATGGCATTCATTGTCTCACTGACCATGGGAACAGCGGTAGAAAAAAAAGAATATTTAGAGAAGAATGTTGTGACGAGGAGAGGAGGAAATGAGGATTGGAAGACGGGTTTACTGAGGTAAATAATAGCTTTAGATTGTAATATATTCTACAGCTAAGAGTTAGTCTGTGAAGCACTACACCGCACGCAGGAGCAATATACCGTGTGAGGATTTAATATGGTTATTACAAACGGTAGAGCGTCGTATAGTATAGATGAGGCAGGATATGGTGGCTGGAGTAGGTTGTTAGAGCAGACCCGAGGAATATTTATGGCTGGTAAGATGAAAATAGTTGTAATATTACTGTAGGGAAGTGTGATATATACTCACTTGCTGTATCACCGTGGGCAACTGAATAACCGTAAGCTGAACTCGCTGTACTAATCCGCGTTGTATCACTGCCGTCGCTGTATGACAATAACCGGTCATTTCGCTGGTGAACTGTGACTGTAACATACCTCCTGTGTCACTGTAATCACTGAAACCAGTTCTGTATCACCGTTTCCATCGTTGTTAATAGGCGTCATATCGCAATAAAAAAGACGAACTTTAGAATTTCTCGTAAAACGCCAAAAATGGTTTATACCTGGACGCTGTGAACCCGACCATGAGTTTATAGTACTTGTTATACATATTTATCGCTATGGGGCCAAATAGGTTTTATCTCAACAACACAAATATTTGGACTCGGGTTTAATAAACTGCATTAATACCCTAATAGCTGGGGATGTTTTGTTTTCACTCTTGTTATTTAATGCGGTTTGTTTGTTGATGTTCTTGTGTGTGTGTGTGTGTGTGTGTGTGTTTTGTTTTGTTTGTATTCATGTTGTATGTATTTTGTGCGTGCGTGTGCTTGTATGGTCTGTCTGTCTGTCTGTCTGTCTGTGTTTTCTTATGCCTCGCTAAATTCAATGTTCTTACGTGACTGGCTGGCTAGGGGACGAAGAGATATTGCTATCGCCTGTGTGTTTCTCTGTTTATCTGTAGAATTTTATTACAAAATTCACTAATAACAGGCAGGTAAATTTTATTATAATGTTGACAGACGTTCAATGTTAGTCGAGAAAGAAGTGGTTTAGTTTTCAAGGGCATTAGTTAAATGTCATGATTTCATTAAAGTTCTGCGTCAGGAAGTGCATTGAAAAGCATTTCTGTCTGTCTGTCTGTCTTTGTCTCTTTATGTCAGTCTCTATTTCTCTTTCATTATAAAAACAGTAGTTGTTTCCTGTCTTCCCACGAATGATGTCTTGTTCCCACGGATGATCTCTTGTTCCCACGGATGTTGTCTTGTTCGAACGGATGATATCTTGTTCCCACTGATGATTTCTTGTTCCCACGGATGATGTCTTGTTCGAACGGATGATATCTTGTTCCCACTGATGATTTCTTGTTCCCACGGATGATATCTTGTTCCCACGGATGTTGTCTTGTTCCCACGGATGATTTCTTGTTCCCACGGATGTTGTCTTGTTCGAACGGATGATATCTTGTTCCCACTGATGATTTCTTGTTCCCACGGATGATGTCTTGTTCGAACGGATGATATCTTGTTCCCACTGATGATTTCTTGTTCCCACGGATGATATCTTGTTCCCACGGATGTTGTCTTGTTCGAACGGATGATATCTTGTTTCCACGGATGTGTCTTCTTTCCACGGATGATGTCTTTCCACTAATAATATTTTGTTCCCTTGCATGATGTCGTGTTCCCACGGATGAAGTCTTGTTCCCACTGATGACTTCTCAATCCCAAGGAAGCAAAAGAAAATAACAGTGAAAAATTTAGCATTTAATACCTGACTATACTGTATACTTCACCCTTCAGTGAACAATATGTAGAAGGACACATTATTTTCACAGAAGCGATAAGAAAGACTCAATAAAGGGAAAGGAGAGAAGGGTGACCAGCCGCTAATATCCGCAGCGTCTGGCTCCATCACCCACAACGAGACGGTCATTATATGTGTGTAATGCGAGCACAGTGGCCAAAACTACCGCCACAATGTATCTGTTAGAGGCGTGACGACCCTTCAAATACTTAGTCTCTCCATTACGTGATCTCGCTGCAATTTTCCGACGATTATTTGGGGGTCATGTTATGTCGAGATGATGGTGATGGCCTCTGTTTTATGGTAATTGGTTACCTATCGCTGACGTTAATATTTTAGGTGTTGTTACGAATGCCGGTGCACGTGAGAGATTCCTTGTGTATATACTGTATATATATATATATATATATATATATATATATATATATATATATATATATATATATATATATATATATATATATATATATATATATAATTCAGTGAGTACAGACTGCACAGTCTGTACTCACCCCTGAAGATGTGACTACACGAAAGCGCTTGGGAACTTCGTGCTTTTCCTTTCTTGTTATCAGCATATATATATATATATATATATATATATATATATATATATATATATATATATATATATATATATATATATATATATATATATATATATATATGTGTGTGTGTGTGTGTGTGCGTGTGTGTGCGTGTGTGTGCGTCCAGGGTTGTGTAATATGTCTAGTGTTTTAGCATTATGTTAATGTTAAGGTGCAAGCACTGCTTGCTTCCTCTCGCTTTGAGCTACCGCCGCGGGCGAACAGGGAAACACAGCCAATACACAGCCTCTTCACCATCAAGACTCTTGCCGTGCCTCCTCGTGGCAACACACGGTAACGGGGTGCCTCGTAGGCCCAGGCTAGACCAGCCGGGGATCTCGGAGCAGCAGTGGGCCCCAGAGGGACGGCGCATAGGCCCACTGACATGTGAGCATGTCCTGGCGCCTACCAACCACTGCCTCGCTGCCTTGCGGATTAACCTTTGTAGGTGTAAGGCCACAGGAGTAAACCCCGAACGAAAAATCTGCAGTGGAGACCCGCATTAGGCAGACATGTTTACAGAGTTGCAACAAGACCCCAACGGCGGTATAAGTGGAAAAGGTGACCAATATAGGAACCTAACGACTACACCGGTGGACGAAGGCAATGCCTGATGGACAGGTTACCGAAACCCAAGAAACTGGGCTATCGGCAGTCCATTGCAACTCTCCCTCTCCCCAGTCGTTGCAACACTTGCACCACTGGATCAAGAAACGGGAGCCAAGATGTGTGGCTGCAGCCTGCGTTCCTGCCTCACCACATAAATCAACTCACATGCAGCCATCATCCAGCTCATCATACTCCTCATCATCATCAAAACCCCTATACCCCTAAAAGTCCTATATTGACTGACGAGTGGTGACGGTGACAGGCAGAGATGACTGCCGGGATTCTCTAGTCACATCTCTGCACATGGGTGGCATAGATAAGATGGTCGTTTATGCACTGGGATCTAGGCAGCATGTAACAGCACCATTTGTATTATATAAATATTTATATAATACAAATGGTGCTGTTATAAGCAATGCAATCCGCTCCTGTCTGTGCGACTGAGCAGCCCTTTCGAGAAGCCACTCTGCTCACCCCACATAGGGAGGGGGCTAGAAAAGGTGCCCTAAACATAGCCTGCCTAAAGAACCAACCTGACTGGGCAACTGGACCCAGTAAGGTCATCCTTATGCGGTCGAAAACACAATAATTTCAGATCAAAACAAAAACAAATTAAACAACCTCTAATGGTCGCTGCATGGAATGTCAGGACCCTTCTGGATACTGGCACAAATGAGAATCCTGAAAGAAGAACTGCCCTTGTGGCAAAAGAGCTCGTTATGTATAGCATCGACATAGCAGTCATTGATGAGTCCCGGCTCCCAGACGAGGATCGACTTACAGAACGGGGTCTCGATATACCTTCTTCTGGAAGGGTAAGCCTGCTGCGGAGAGAAACCGCATTTATGGAGTTGGCTTTGCCATCCGCCAATGCATCCTACATAGGTTAACTGTAAAGCCTGTTGGGATCAACAAGCGCCTCATGACGCTCTGATCCCCACCGAATGACTCGCGTAATGCCTTCTTCATCAGTGCATACGCCCCAACACTGGAAGCAGAGGATGACACCAAGGAGGCCTTTTACGCCGACCTTGACAGAGTGCTAACCTCTATTCCCAGAGAAGATAAGGTTGTGTACCTAGATGACTTCAATGTCAGAGTTGGCAGAGGTCGCCAAGCCATGCTTGGCTCAGACCACTGCTACACCGATCATCGGCTCGTCAGAGCCAAGCTCTCACTTCACGTCGCCCCTAAACGGCGAAAGCAACAAGGCTCCAGAAGAGGTTTTAACACTAAGCGTCTGGAGGATCCAGTGGTATCACATACTTTAAGAGAGCAGCTTGAACTTAGGCTGATAAACAATCCAACAAAAAAAAAAATGCCGGTGCCGAATGGGATATTCTCAACACTGCCATGACAAAAATCTGCAGAGAGACTGGTTTGATGAAAATGAGCTAGAAATCAATGTACTGTACTCGTCGATGCTAAAATTGCTGCATTTACTGACTGGCAGACCACCTCTCAGTCTCGGACCAAAGCTGATACCTTCTGCAAGAAAAAAGTGTTTAAAAAATAAAGCATGTGAAAAGCAAAAACTCATAGATCAACATAAAATGATCGAATTTTTCAATTCCAATAAAACATTTAATGGGCCAATCACTCATGGGGCAGCCTCCCTCCGCTCATCCGACGGTTACTCCACAATTAAAGACGAAGAAGGCATTCTTCAGTGCTGGAAAAAGCACTACCATTCGCTGCTCAACCGAAACACCGATGTGGATGTTCTTTCAACCAACAGGTTCCTCAGCATCCAGAGCTGACCCTCCTCAGCTATCCTCCATCCCTGGGTGAGGTAGCTTCTGCCATCAAACAGATGAAGAATAACAAAGCCTCAGGGCCTGATGGAATCCCAGCCGAGGTGTACGAGTATAAAGCAGGAGGACCTCTGGTTACCAGCTGTCTCAACTCTCTCCTGGAGAATATATGGGAAAAGGAGGAAATCCCTCAAGCTCTTAACGACGCCTCCATCGTCAATATTTATAAGAACAGGGGAGACCAGTCAGACTGTGGCAACTACCGAAGGATCTCGCTGTGGTTCATAGCTGGCAAGATTATTGCCTGATACCTCTTAAACAGACTTCTTCTTGAGGCGGAAAACTTTCTCCCAGAATCTCAATGTGGCTTAACCCCATCACCCGGCACCACTGACATGATCTTTGCTGCCCGCCAGATAAAGGAAAAGTGCAGAGAAGAGCGTCATGAGTTGTACATGGCCTTCATCGATCTAACCAAGGCCTTCTACTCGGTCAACAGGGCGGACCCTCAGCCGTTTTGACTGCCCATCAAAGTTCATCGCCACTGTGAGACAACTCCACGATGGCATGAACGGCAGTGTCCTGCACAATGGCACCCAGTGTGAGTTCTTCCCCATCCAAACGGGGGTTAAACAAGGGTGTGTATTGGCACCAACTCTTTCAGCCAGCCGCTTCTACCAGTCTGTCCACATCCAGTACCATGGAGGACTTTCAACATAAGATGAACAAGCAGTCAACACTTGTTCCAGCATGCAGATGATATCACCCTTTACCATGACCAGAGTCCAACGCAGAAAGTGCATCATCTGAGGAATGTACATGAGATTCTAGATCTGTTCCATTTAGTTCATCCAGTTTTGAAAATACCCCCAATGTTACCTACTTTCGATATCTCGGCTCCCACCTGTCCACCACCTCGGGCATTGATGAAGAAATTCAACATCGAATGAAATGTGCATCTCAAGCTTTTGGTAGACTTCGTAACCATGTCTTCAGCTGTAGTGAGCTGAAATTATCTACAAAGTTGCACGTCTATCAAGCAGTGATCCTCCCCACCTTGCTATATGACAGTGAGTCATGGGTCACATACAGGAGGCACCTCAAGGCACTTAAAAGCTTTCACCAACGTAGTCTACGTTCCATCCTTCGAGTTCGCTGGGAAGACAAGAGAACAAATGCCAGTATTCTTGCTGACACCAACTGTAGGAGCATCATGGCTACCATTATCCTTGAACAACTACCCTGGACTGGCCATGTTACCCGCATGGATGACCGTATACTGCCAAAGAATCTACTTTACAGTCACCTAACGAATAGTAAACGTAACGTTGGCAGGCAACTTAAAAGGTATAAGGATAGTCTTAAGACAAACATGAAAAAGTGCCAAATTAACCACCTTATCTGTTGAGACGATTACTCCACACCGTCACAATTGGTGGATAACCACACAAGAAGGTGTCAATACTTTCGAGTTAGCCCGACTGCATACCGAGGCAGACAAGCGCCAACGCCCGAAAAACGCTGCTTCCGCCTCTTCCGCACTAGATGTATCCCTCCACACGTGCAACATCTTTGGACGACCCTGCCGTCCCCGTATCGGCCTCTCTAGTCACCTCAGAGATCACTAACAAAGGTGACATCGTCATACTCGATTCCGAGTGACAGGAAAGTAGTAATAGTAGCAGTGTGTGTGTGTACTGTATGTGCCTGTGTGTGCGTGTATGTGTGTGTGTGTGTATGTGTGTGTGTGTGTGACTGTGTTTGTATGTGTGTGTGAGTGTGTGTATGAGTATGAGTATATTAATATGGTCCATCACACAAGTTTTATTCTAATCTAGATGAGAAAAATATGTGGTCCTCATATTGAGCTGCGAATTATTTCAATCTTTTCTCTAATTTACTCATCAGAGGTAATCTGCGGCGGCCACCATATTTATAACCAGACGCATAAAACTCACAAGTTCCACTAGACGACTGATATCAAGGGAAATGAATATATAATCCATTAAAAATACAAAACCAACGAGAGAGTGACCGGTTGAATCCCACACGTGTAAGAATAATTCTCTAATTAGCCGGAGGAAAAGGTAATTATTGATACACTTCCTGTGATGTTAATACATACATACATACATACATACATACATACATACATACATCCATACATACATCCATACATACAGTTTGGTACGACATTTTGCTTAAGTGAGTAATAAAAAAAATCCTCAGAAGATTATTTTAGTTAACAATTTCCTTCTCATAAGCACCCAACATGACTACACAGTAATGATAATGTAATAAGAACAAGAGTGTGTGCCACCACACTGACCGCCGCTCACCTGCTGCTGCTGGCGTTAATCACTGACTGCTGTTTTAATATTCATGACAGCCAGTTAACTTTAGTAGCATAATGGACTGTGGATTAATTAATATATTTCGATAAATAGCATATTAATACATGATTTAATTCAATCCTCGAAAATTCCCACACCATAAAATGTGGGGTGATATTTGCAACACCTCGGGTGTGTTTTAAACCGTTATATATATATATATATATATATATATGAGTGTGTGTGTGTGTTTCATTTCTAAGTTCCCGTGTTTCCTCTTCTCATGTTCTGTTCATCGTACACATTAGTCTCAAACTCGTCATTTGTCACTTCTGTTATGGTGTCATATCTCAAGACCAGGTTCACACACAGAAAATAATTTTAAAACAACACTTCCTCTGTACATCTACACCCTTGTCCTATATAATACATTTTTTGGTGTGCGGTTCATACTGTACTTCAGTACTTTCTTTCATTGTGCTACTTCCCCTATTTTATTTCATCCACATTAACATTTCTTATTGATGGCTCTCCTCTCCACTTACTTTCATCATAATTGGTTCCATTCACCATCAACATTCTCGTCCTACACATTCATCCACATTCATTCACTAACATGTTATTTTAAATTACCAATTACTGTAAAGCAGCTTCTCCTGCAAACATATTTGACTCATCTCCCATTTGCATCTCGTATCATTATTTACCAATTTAGTCAATTTCTATTACTCTTACTTGTACCACACCTTCACTCACTCATCAGACACTCTTGACTTTACTCCCCTCACCTGTCCCGAGCATTTCTATTCTGTACACCCCATCTTCTGTATATTTTGTACCAAATCAACACATCAAAGTTTCCTTCCAATAATCGTACTTTTAACCATTCTCTTTTTGTCTGTTTGATTACATCTACTTACATTTAAACACCTCATTTCCAGTTTTTGCTCTTAAATATTTTAGGAACTGATAAACTGAAAGCAAGGAAGTTGGATAACTATCCCCACGCTCCTGGACCGAAACTGTACGTCAAGCCTCAAGCAGCTACACACATTTGTAATTTAAAAGTGAAATCTAATTTGATAAAACATACAAAAATTTACACATTGTAAAGGCAATACACACACAGACGCACATAACCAAGAGATTTATGCACATACTTAAACAGAACTAGTACACACGCACAAACTTAGCTTACACACAATTACTCACTTACCCAGTACTAACATGCAAAACACACACACACGCACACACACACACACACACACACACACACACACACACACACACGCCTCATAACCCTGCATCAGGAGGGTGAATCCAGTCTCCAAAAATTATAGGCGAAGCTGGGATGATAGTGCTAACCTCCCCTCCCCTCTTCTTATCTTAGTCCCCATTCCATTCCCCTCTCTTTGTTTCTTCCCCTTCCCCATTGTTTGCTCCTTTCCTCTCCTTCCCCTGCCCTCGACTTCCTCTTCCATCCCCTTGCTCTTTCCCCTTCCCTTTGCCTTCTTCCTCCTCCATTCATCCCTATCCTTTATCCCCCTTTGTCAGCCTCCCTCCCCTTGCCCTCTGCTCTCTTACCATCTCCTTCTACTCTTCATCCCCCCCACCTACTCCTTCCCTTCTTCCTCCTCCTCTTCTCTCCTTTCCTCTTCCCTCCCTTCTCTGTCCCCCCTCCCCTCCTCTTCCACTCTTCTCTACATGTCCTCCCCCCCTTCCCCTCAACTCACCTCGAGGTCAAGTGGCTCTTGTACATCACATGAGTAAAAAATGGAGGGGCAGATAATTTCCTTCTTTTCATTTGTTAATGGTGAAGTCTCCGGCCTTGTTCACTGTATGTTGATAGTGACAACAGCATGTGCACGTGGTAACAAGTATACATACATACATACATACATTCATACATACATACATACATACATACATACATACATACATACATACATACATATATATATATATATATTTATATATATGAACAAAAACATACATACATACATACATACACTCTCTCTCTCTCTCTCTCTCTCTCTCTCTCTCTCTCTCCTACTCTTTCCCTTTTGCCTAAAACAATTAATAAAACGATAACCAAATAAATACAGTTTTTCAACGCCCATCGACCCAGCCATTGAAATAATTACTTTCTAAGCTTGTCATATATTACTGTCAACCCGAAAAAAATAATAATAAAAATATTTCCACAACGGAAGCCCATGATGACAACTCTCATCCGGAGATTTGTTTGTTTGTTTGTTGTTTATGATCTCGTCTACACATACAGGTATGACCATCAATGTAGACAAGATATTTATTTTGTTTACAATGAGTGATGAGTTGTTGTACTGTGATTAAAACAATTTAAAGTTTGCCTTTAATTAATAGTAAGAGTATTAATGGTGATGATAATAATGTTAATACGAGTGATAATACTACTATTGCTACTACTAATGATAGTTATAATGCAGCTAATAATAACTGAATTAGTGTATGTGTAATGTTGATACAAACAGGACCTTACCCCCACTATCCCCTCCACCAACAACTTCCCCCCTCCCCCCACCGCCTCTTTGTACAGTATATTTAAAAAATAAATGAAGAAATATCCCCGTTCGCCTAATCGGATTACTGGTCAGATTTTCTTCGCCTCTTCCTTAGATATTTTACTTTTTTATCTTTTTTTAGGGGGGTGAAGTGATTTAAATAATATGTAAATTAGGTATTAGAGTATTTGCATGAATTTACGCATTAGGCTTTTAAATCTTCTGAGTTATTTTTCATTTACAACCTTACTGATAATGTCTTGTTGTTCTTGATAAAAAAAAATCGTGAAGGAAAAGTCTTTAGGTAAATTACGTTTAGTTAATTAGAAGTTTTTTTCTACATTAATGGTTACAAGAAATACCTGTTGGAGGCAGTGTGGTCGGCATTGACTAGGAGTACCATGGGTGCAAACCAACGACCCGTGGGACAGGAGGTGAGCGCTGTATCCACTCCACCACGGCACTCTAATTTGATGGATTTTTATACTCATGAATCCCATTCGTAATGTTCTCTATTCCTAATGGGTCCAACTTCTAATGGGATGCAAACGTAATGGGCTCTTGTTTAAATGAGCTTTATTTCTAATTAACTTCAGTCCATCTGGGCATTAATCATAATGGGCCCAATCCTAATGTGCTTCATCCCTAATGGGCCCAATACTTAATGGGATTCAATCCTAATAGATCCTAGTCCTAATGAGACCAAAATTTAATGGATATTATTGGAAAGGTTGAGGCTTGTTAGGACAGGAGCCTTATTGACACTGGTAATGGAGGTCAAGTATTAGTAGTGTCATATTTCTCTCACAGTAGTAGAGGAAAGTGTTCGCAACTGTGATGACCAATATGGTGACGCCGCCAGTACCTGTACAGTAATCTATATATGTGGCTACCTGTGGTGTAATGGTCAGCATGCTCACCTCGGAAGCGAACGGACCCGAGTTCGTTCCTCGGGCAGGGTGAAACTATGGGCAAGTTTCTTTACGCCATTTGCCTCTGTCTACCCAGCAGTAATTGGGAACCTGGATGTTAATCGATTTGCGGATCGTACTCCAGGATAATAGTTAGCCAGTGCAGTTGGCGAGTTGTCCGGTCTTCTCGGACTATTCCTCGACACTGGGTCATGCAACTCGTTTACTTAGGGTGTGGTTG
The DNA here is from genome assembly GCF_018991925.1 of Homarus americanus. Lineage (NCBI taxonomy): Eukaryota > Metazoa > Arthropoda > Malacostraca > Decapoda > Nephropidae > Homarus > Homarus americanus. The sequence continues at coordinate 129,140 of NW_024735304.1, read as the reverse complement.
TTGTGTTGGCGACAGCTTCTACACCTTAAATTCACGCCTAGGTGGCCCTTGGGCCGGCCAGCGATTGTTTTTTCCCTGAGGGTTTCCGTCATCTAAAACAAGCAGCACCATCACAGTGTTTGAAGCGCGGCACCATTGTACAATCAGCTGGTGGCGCAATGGCTGAGTCGGCACCCTCCGCCAACAGCAAGAATTCGTTCTATCTTGGCCGTGCTGGTTAGGTTAGGTTAGGTTAGGTTATTATTTTTTGTATTAGTATCTATTGCGGTAGGATATGAAATATTAAGCCAAGCACGAATGATCGTTTCTTATTCTCTCTTTCTTATGGAGTGTACAGTGGTGCCACGCTTCAAACACTGCTACTCTGCCGCTTGTTCTAGATGACGGAAGCCCTCAGGAAAAAAAAATTCGCGGCCGGCCATCCTCGTTACACGAGGGGCAACCATTATTAGTATTCTATATCCCCTCCGGAAATTTCCTTAGGTCACATAAAGTTTAACCGCTTCAGCTTATTTTACTTGAAGATTAAACACACTAATGCTACCTGAGGGGATTAGGTTAGGTTAGGATAGGGTTGGGGTGTTTATTTTTAATTTGATGTAATCTGGGGTGGCTAATCTTCATATACTTACTCCCCTTGTGTCTTGTGAACCAGAAGACGGCTTGTTGTTGTGTGGGTGTGTAAAATAGAATCTGCTGTTAGTGCCCGATGCTTGAAACGTTGCCTAGATGTAGTAAGAGGAAGGAGAGTTTTGTATATGGAAAAGAACGGTGAGACGTTGCGATTTCTTCAGGATCATTGTGAGGGGGGAGTCGTGTCTGAGTAAGTGTTATGAACATGTTAACACACACACACACACACACGCACACACACACACACACACACACACACACACACACACACACACCTCTCATGTCAATCGGAATCGAGTATGACGATCATCCAGCTGTGATACAATGATATGAGTTATTAAGGATGTCACCTTCATTTGTGAGTTCTGAGGTGACTACAGAGGCCGATACGGGATCAACAGTGCCGTCCACAGATGTTGCACGTATGGAGGGTTACATCTAGTGCGGGAGGGGCGGAGGCAGCGTCTTTCCGGCTTTGGCGCTCGTCTGCCCTGGTATGCAGTCTGGGCTAACTCAAAGTATTTACACCTTCCTGTTTGGTGCTCATCCAAGCGTTACGGTGTGGAATAATCGTCTCCCAGGTGAGGGGATCGATTTGACATTTTTTTCAGTTTTGTCAAAAGATTATCCTTATACCTTTTCAGTCGCCCGCCAGTGTAACGTTTACTATTCATTAGGCGACTGTAAAGTAGCTGCTTTGGCAGTGTACTGTCACCCATGTGGGTAACATGGCTAGTCCAGCGTAGTTGTTCATGGATAATGGTAGCCTCGATGCCCCTACAGTTGGTGTCAGCGAGAGTACTGGCATTTGTTTACTTGTCTTCCCAGCGAACTCGGAGGATGTAATGTAGACTACGTTGGTGAAAGTTTTGAAGTGCCTTGAGGTGCCTCCTGTATGTGACCCATGTCTCACTGCCATATAGCAGGGTGGGGAGGACCACTGCTCGATATACGTGCAGCTTTGTAGATCATTTGAGCTCCCTACAGCTGACACACACACACACACACACACACACACACACACACACACATAAAGACAGACAGATAGATAGATAGATCGGCAAGCAGGCAGACAGGGGAAGAGAGAGATGAAGAAAGACAACGTACAGCAATTTCAGCATAAAAGTCTGAAGAAAAAGTTAGGTGTTCATTTTTACGAAAGAAAGTAAAACTGTGTAAGACCATGATGACCTGGGGGCAAAGAAACACTTCAAATAATAAGTGTTTTTTTCTACAACACAACCAGAATCACATTAGACCTGGGTGATTCACGGTGGTGTTGAATGAACTAATGACCATCTGACTGAGCCTGGCAGTACCCACCACCACCACCTTAGAGACGAGGAAGGAAGTGTCATCCACCTATCGGGTATCTCTTACTTCCTCTAAGAAAAGGATTTGGCGTATTATAGACTGACGGAGACAGGAGGTAGACTGAACAGGTATTTATGTTTATTAATGTATGACGAGGGACGATAGGAATGAGTAATGAGTGACGCGACAGGTGAGGTTATTCATCAAAGTCAGGTGAAATCTGTTGAGGTTTAGTGAGGTGAGGGAAGATGAAGGAAGGTTAGTAAGAATATATTGGCAGATGTACAGTAAGATAATAAAGATGAGAAGATTGATGGACGAAGTAAAGTGGGATAGAGACTTAATTAAACACATGAGGACAAGATGAAATACAATAAGGTATATAATGGAAAACAGGATGACACCCAAGTAACACCTAGATAATACTCAGCTAACACCTAGATAACACTCAAGGTTCACCTAGATAACATTCAAGAAACACTAAGATAACATTCAAGTAACACCTAGAATCCTAGATAACACTCAAGTAACACCTAGATTACTCCCAAGTCACACCTAGATAACACTCAAATAACACTTAGATAACATTCAAGTAACACCTAAAAAGTGCCCAAGTAATACCTAGATAACACCCAAGTAACTCCTAGATAACACCCAAGTAACACCTAAATAAGACCCAAGTAACACCAAGGTAACACTAAGATAACATTCAAGTAACACCTAGATAACACCCAAGTAACACCAAGATAACACCTAAGTAACAGCTAGACATTGTAGTGTCTTATAACTTAGTGTATCACATTTGATGACAACTTTCTTTTAAGTCGGTTTGGGTTAAGAACGAATCGTTCCTGACTGTGCTTCTTTATTTTAAGGCCGAGTTTTTTTCTCCCAGGCATTACTACCCGTATCTGGTCCTTGGCCAATAATTCCATCTGGGCCGCACCGGAATTTAAAGTCTGGTTTCTGTGAATTTCCATCAGAACGCGGCCTCCTCACAGCTATAATAATGATATGCACCAGAGGACGACGTACACTGCTCACGGCGACGCGATGATAATGTTTAAAGCAATGTGGGATAAAAAGGAGAAAACCAAGAGGATTGGATGACACATATTATCCCAGTTATGAAAAAAGATGATAATAATATTTATAAGTGCGTGTAAAAAGTGCAACATGTAGGAAAGGTTTTTCCTGTGCAGCGGAGAGGAGTAGATGACATGTTATCAGAGGTCCTCTGAAAAAAAAATTATAATAATATTCAAAGGTTCACGTAAAAAACATACAAAAAGTAAAAAGGTTTCTGCCGAGGAATATCCTTGAAGAAGACAAGCTGGTGGTTCGTCCCCTCTCAACTAATAATATCTCTCTCAAATAAATAACGGTGATTGTAATGTTTCGTGGAATTGAAAGACCCACCATTTGCGACTTCCCAGGTCGGACCCGCCGAGGTAAATGTGGCTCTCTGCGTCAGCAGAGAATCGCTGATTGCAAAGTCTCTAGATTATTTTTATAGTGGGCCCCTCTTGTCCCTGACCAAATATATATTTTTTAAATTTTTAGTTTTTTTGCAGTGGGACGGTGGATATGCGCACGTTTTATGGTCATCAAGGCTTAATCTGTGAGTGGAAGGTATGTGCTGGCACCAGCTGTGGATGATTGCAGTTTTACGAAAATGATAGGATGCCCAAACACATGAGTTGCACCCTAGCCAATTTCACTCCGTGCCAACCATCAGTTAATGATTATTTTAACGCTCAAATTGCTATTTTATTAGTACGGATGTCGGTTCCCGGAGAAATAGTAAAAAAATGTAAACATCTTAAACGTTGGATTGTTTAGCCTATTAGCACCGAGCGTAACTAAACCGTCGGGACAAATAGCTAATTCTATGACGGTCTTAAGGGCACGATTGGGTGAATTTTATGTGGTTCTCGTGTCTCTTGTCCACGCAGGCCCGCCCACCTGCCTCCAGGCCACCACCTACTGATATTATGTCCTGCCCGTACCTGTCATCCTGCTGCCTCCCTCCCTCCATCCCTCCCTCCTTCCCTCAAACACCTTCTTCCTTCCATCCTCCCTCCCTCCTCCATCCTTCCTTCAAACTCTTCTTCCTTCCCTCCTTACTTCCTCCCTCCCTCAAACCTTCTTTCTTTCCAATTCTTCTTCCTTTCCTCCCTTCTCTCTCCCTTTCTTCCCCGTTCTCTTCACCATTCTCTCCCTACTTCCCTTCTTCTTCCTATCCCTTCTCCTTTCCCACCCTCTTTCCCTCAACCCTTTCCTTCTTCCTTTCAGCCCTCCATGCTCTCTCTCTCTCTCTTACCAGTTACCATTCTCGTTTCCCCGTCTTCAAATCCCCTCCCCATCTCCCCACTCCCTCATTCTCTCCGTACCTCTTTCTTCCCCCATCTCCTACACCCCCTCTCCCCACTCTTCCCTCCCTCCCTTTCCCACTAGCTCCGTAGCTCTTCTTTCCTCCTCTCTTAATCTCTCCTTCTCCCCATTCTCCCCTTAATCCAGTCATCATATCTGACTATAATTAGATGTAATGTGAGAAATTGTGGACTCGTTCTGCGGCGGTGAGGTTGGGGTGAAGGGAGCCATACCTGCAGCCGGGTGTTAATAAGTTGATACACGAATGGGAGAGGTTAGGTCTCTTGGGGCAACACCACCAACACCACCACCACCAGCAGTCGTTAGCCGTTTCCATCAACCTCCTCCAACCACCACTACCAAGAAGTCGCAACCAGTAGCCACCACCACCACCACCACCAGTCGCTAGCCGCTTCCGTCAACCTCCTCCAACCACCACTACCAAGAAGTCGCAACCAGTAGCCACCACCACCACCACCACCACCAGTCGCTAGCCGCTTCCGTCAACCTCCTCCAACCACTAATACAAAGAAGTCGCAACCAGTAGCCACCAACTTTACCACCATCACCACCAGCCGCCATCGCCATCATCAATTTCTTTCACCAACACCAGCCATCATCGTTAACCTCCTATACCTCCACCACTATTATCAACCACCCACCGTCATCAGCCTCCCCTCCATAGTCAACCTCATCCACACACACATACACACACACACACTACTACTACTACTTTGCTGTCACTCGAAATCGAGTATGACGATCATCCAGCTATGATACAATGATATTTTAACCTAGGTTGGTGAGTTTTGAGGTGACTAAAGAGGCAGATACAGGACCCGCAGGGATGTCCAGATTCGTTGCACAAGCGGAGGGCTGCATCAAGTGCGGTGGGGGCGTTGGCAGCGTCTTTCCGGCGTTGTCGCTTGTCTGCCTCGGTTTGCAGACGGGCTAACTCGAAAGTATTGACACCTTTTCCTGTGGTGCTCCTCCAAGCGTTAAGATGTGGAGTAATCGACTCCCAGGTGAGGGGGTCGATTTGGCACTTTTTCAGGTTTGTCTTAAGACTATCCTTATACCTTTTCAATTGCCCGCCGGGGTTACGTTTACTTTTCCTTAGGTGACCGTAACGTAGCTGCTTTGGCAGTGTACTGTCGTCCATGCGTGTAACATGGCTAGTCCAACGTAGCTGTTCATGGATAATGGTAGCCTCGATGCTCCTGCAGCTGGTGTCAGCAAGATTACTGGCATTTGTTCTCTTGTCTTCCCAGCAAACTAAGAGGATGGAACGTAGACTATGTTGGTGAAAGTTTTCAAGTGCCTTGAGGTGCTTTCTGCATGTGACCCATATCTCACTGCCATATAGCAGGGTGGGGAAGACCACTGCTCGATATACTTGCAGCTTTTTAGATAATTTCAGCTCCCTACAGCTGAAGACACGGTTTCGAAGTCCGCCAAAGGCTTCAGATGCACATCTGATCCGGTGCTGAATCTCTTCATCGACGTCTGCGGTGGTGGACAGGTGGGAGCCGAGATATGGAAAGTGGGTAGCATTAGAGAGGGTAGTACCGTTAAGCTGGATGAATGGTGGAGGTGTGTCTGAACCAGGGGCAGGTTGAAAGAGAATCAAAGTCTTACGTACATTCACCTCGAAGCCAAAGTGCGCATACGCATCGGCGTAGGTGTTTAGGATCTCCTGTAGGTCGTGTTCAGTGTGAGCAACAAGGGTGAGGTCGTCTGCATACTGCAGTTCAGTAATGAAAGCTGCCGACACCTTTGTTCTTGCCTGGAGTCGTATTATGTTGAAAAACCCCGCCTTCACCCGGTACTGGATGTCCACCCCGTAGGCTAAATTGGCAATGGCACGAGTAAGGAGGGCAGCCAAGAAAATGGAAAAGAGAGTTGGTGCCAGTACACACCCTTGTTTAACCCACGTTTGGATGGGGAAGAACTCAGACTGGGTAACGTTGTGCAGGACACTGCCGTTCGTGCCATCGGCAATGAATTTTGGTGGACAGCCAAAACGGCTGAGGGTCCACCAGAGGGCTTCCCTGTTGACTGAGTCGAAGGCCTTGGTTAGGTTGATGAAAGCCATGTACAGGTCACGACGCTGTTCTTTGCACCTTTCCTGTATCTGGCGAGCAGCAGCAAAGATCATGTCAGTGGTGCCACGTGTTGGTCTAAAACCACATTGAGATTCCGGGAGGAAGTTTTCAGCCTCAGGAAGAAGTCTGTTAAGGAGGACTCTGGAGATAATCTTGCCAGCTATGGAGAGCAGCGAGATCCCACGGTAGTTGCCACAGTCTGACCGGTCTCCCTTGTTCTTATAAATATTGACAATGGAAGCGTCTTTAAGAGCATGGGGGATTCCTTCTTTTGCCATATATTCTCCAGGAGAGAGTAGAGACAGCTGGTAAGCAGAGGTCCTCCTGCTTTATACACTTCGGCTGGGATTCCATCAGGCCCTGAGGCTTTGTTATTTTTCATCTGTTTGATGGCAGTAACTACCTCATCCAAGGATGGAGGATAGCTGAGGTGGGTCAGCTCTGGTTGCTGGGGTGGTCAGGACATCCACATTGGTGTTTCGGTTGAGCAATGAACGGTAGTGCTCTTTCCAGCGTTGAAGGAGGGCTTCATCGTCTTTAATTATGAAGTTACCGTCAGGTGAGCGGAGGGGGGCTGTGCCACGAGTGGTTGGGCCATAAAATGTTTTAATGGAATTGAAAAATTCGTGCATCTTGTGCTGATCTGCATGTTTTTGACTTTCATATGTTTTATTTTCAAGCCAGTCATTGTTTAGAATGCGAAGTTCCCACTGGGCTGCCTCTTTCTTCTTGCGGAAGGTATCAGCTTTGGTCCGAGACTGAGGGTTGTTCTGCCAGTCAGTAAAAGTAGCACGTTTATCAACGATGAGTACTTTGATTGCCGGGTCATTTTCATCAAACCAGTCTTGGTGTATTCTTTTGATCTGGCCGAGGGTCTCTCTGCAGGTTTTTGTCATAACAGTTTTGAGAGTATCCCATTCAGCATTGGGATTTGCGTTGTTTGCTGTTGGGCTGTTTATAAGCCCATGTTCGAGCTGCTCTCTGAAAGCATGTGCTACTGCTGGGTCCTCCAGACGCTAAGTATTAAAACCTCTTCTGGAGGCTTGCTGCCTTCGCCTTATTGAGGCGACGTGAAATGAGAGCTTGGCTCTGGCAAGTTGATGATCAGTGTCACAGTGGTCTGAGCCACGTATGGCACGGATGATGAGGACATCTCGGCAATTTCTTTCTCTGACAATGATGTAGTCAATGAGATGCCAGTGCTTGGATCATGGGTGTTGTCACGAACCCTTGAACTTGTCGGCCTGCCGAAACAAGGTATTAGTGATAGTGAGGCTGTGCGCAGCACACTTGCTGAGGAGGAGTAAGCTGTTGGCATTGCACTTGCCTAGTTCATTTCTCCCTATGGTTCCCTGCCAAATGCTAGAATCTCTGCCAACTCTGTCATTGAAGTCGTCTTCTCTGGGGATAGACGTTAGCACTCTGTCAAGGTCGGCGTAAGAGGCCTCCTTGCTGTCATCTGCATCCAGTGTTGGGGCGTATGCACTGATGAAAAAGGCATGACGTGAGTGATTCAGTAGGACTCGATGCGTCATGAGGCACTTGTTGTTCCCAATGGGCATTTCAATTAGCCTGTGTAGGATGCGTTTTCGGATGGCAAAGCCATCTCCATAAATGTGGTTTCTCTCCACAGCAGGCTTACCCTTCAAGAAGAAGGTATAGCCAGACCCCTGCTCTGTGAGGTGGCCCTCATCTGGGAGCCAGGACTCACTGATGGCTGCTATGTCGATGTTATACCTCTTTTGCCACAAGGGCAGTTCTTCTTTCAGGACGTTCATTTGTTCCAGTATCCTGAAGGGTCCTGACATTCCATGCAGCAACCATAAGAGGTTGATGATGTGTTTTTGTTTGGATCTGTGATTTTGACTGTGTTTTCGACCGCATAAAGATGACCTTACTGGGTGTGGTTGCCCAATCAGGTTGGGTTTTTAGGCAGGTTATATTTAGGGCACCTTTTCTAGTGCCTTCCCCATATGTGGTGAGCAAAGTGGCTTCTCGAAAGGGCTGTTCAGTCCCACAGACAGGACCGGATTGCACTGCTGCCTGGATCCCAATGCGTAAACTACCATCTTATCTGTGCCGCCCATGTGCAGAGATGTGACTAGAGACTCCTGGCAGTCATCTCTGCCTGTCCCCATCACCACTCGTCCGTCGCCATAGGACTTTTGGGGGTACATTATAGGGGTTTTGATGATGATGAGAGGTATGATGAACTGGATGATGGCTGTCCGTGAGCTTATTTATGTGGTTAGGCAAGAGTGCAGGCTGCAACCACACGTCTTGGCTCTCCTTTTTCCTGATCCAGTGGTGCAAGTGTTGCAACGACTGGGGAGAGGGAGAGATGCAATGGACTGCCGATAGCCCAGTTTGTTGGGTTTCGCCTTAGTAGCCTGTCCATCAGGCATTGCCTTCGTCCGCCAGTGTAGTCGTTGGGTTTCCACGGTGATGACCTCTTCTGCCTATACCGCTGTTGGGGTCTTGTTGGAGCTCTGTAAGCATGTCTGCCTGATGCGGGGCTCCACCGCAGATTTTTTGGTTCGGGGTTTACTCCCGTAGCCTTATACCTACTAAGGTTAATCTGCAAGGTAGTGGGTCAATGGCTGGTAGGCGCCAGAACGTGTCCACATGCCAGTGTGCCTATGCGCTGTCCCTCTCGGACCCACTGCTACTCCGAAATCCCTTGCCGGTCTAGCCTGGGCCCACGAGGCGCCCCGTTACCGTGTGTTGCCACGAGGAGGCACAGCAGGAGTCTTGATAGTGAAGAGGCTGTATACTGGCAGGGGAAAACTTATGCAAGTTCCCTGTTCGTCACGAGGGCTAGCCAGCGGCGGTAGCTGAAAGCGAGAGGGAGCAAGCAATACTTGCACCTTCACACTAACATAGTGCTGCCACACTAGACGCATTTCACCACCCTGTGTGCGACACACACACACACACACACACACAGATAGATAGATAGATAGATAGATAGATAGATAGATACCTAATATTATCTCTCAGGACACATGATGAGTCAAGTAACGCTATATGCTCCTGAAGATATCTCACCAGGCACAGAGAGAGACAGTAATCTATCTCACGAGCTACAGTGAGAGACACACGTACACCAGCAGCTAGAGACACACAAGTCGGTTATTTCCTTTACCACGGACCTAAAGCACACCTGTCGCGGACACTTATGAACACCTATTTACCTGGTATTATCTGTCTCTACTACCATCACTATGTATACAGTATCTCCCTATACTGTAAACTACATCTACCAGCCTGATCATCCATCCATCTATCGTCGTCGTCTATATCACCGTCAGCTATACATCAACAGTACAATACCTTTACCTAAATCGAATGTCTTTCCTAGCTCTCGTTTTAGTCAACAAATCATTATTATGCACCTTTACCTGGTAGGGCTTACAACACAGTGTCCAGCTGGAATACCACAGTACCTATATGCCGTCCGGGATTACTGGCGTATTAATGCTTCAACTTGCCAAGGGATGTGGATGCGTAGGGATGCAACAACAACGACGTCTTTCTCTATGATAACTACGAGAATTGTTTGTTTAGTTACTTTGATTCTACTTGTTTGTATGTCATCACTGTGACGCTAGTTCTTGTCTTCACTCTACCAGTTTAAGAGTTAATACCTCGACAGCCATGACCTTTGTCATCCCACCACGACTTTGCACCTTGTTCATTATAGTGTGTGATAGGGGGGACCGGTGGTAGAAGCGGTATCGCTCTTGCCTCGCAAGCAAGATGTCACGGGTTCGATTCCCGGGCCGGTGGAAGTTGTTCGGACTTACTTCCTTGCCCCCATTAGTCCCTGTTCACCTAGCAGTAAAGTAGGTACCTGTTGTAAGTCGAAAGTTGCGAATTCGTATTCAGGGAAAGTTGTTGGAGCTTCCAATAACTTGATGACATAAACCATTGACTCTTCAGGCTTCTACGCCCTTGACTCTTCAGGCTTCTACGCCCTTAACTCATGAGACATAAAAAGGCAAGCATGAACTTAGCATGCTTCCCTGTTGGGCGCTGTAAACGCTTCTGCGCTTCACCTTACACAAGGATGTAGGGGGGTGCCTAATAAAAAAAAGAAAGAAAAAAAGTGTGATAATAACGATAACAATGATATACTACTACTTATACTACTAAAAATAATAATAATAATAATTGTGATAATAATAATCATTATAATAATAATAATAATAATAATAATAATAGTAATAATAATAATAATAATTTAACAATGTGAATGAAAACGAAATTTTTAAAATGTGTGTATATGTACGTACTTGTATATAGATTTGTAAGTGTTAACAGCCTTTTACCTGCGCTTTAGTGTATTTTAAATAACTTTCCGTGTGTATGTGTGTGTGTGTGGCACTTAGAAAACTACTCGGGCTACGTTCAGATAATTTAAAGCTGTGAGAGAATAAAAGAAATATATATGTTTATGTTCTCAGTACGGCTATAGGTATTATTTATATACCTGTATCAATTACTTGTTGGCATGTCTTCAACATTCGTGTAAAAATGTATTGATCTCTGGTCCGGGAAATGATTGAGAAATGTGTCTGGTGTTGCATTAAGAAACAGTGGTGGCGATTTGGCCTGTGTTTGCTGCCATGTTTTAGATATATTAAGTGAGGTTGTAAATCTTGACTTGGAAAATATGAGAAAATTTACAAAAACGCTGAGATTATACAGAATATGTATTTTTTTGTATTCAACTTTTTGTTTCGCTTTTATTTTATTCTCAATATGATTTTACGTATTGTTCGTCTCATTTTTACTGACATATTTTTATTCCTTGTTATTTCTTTTGTAATTTGAATTATATTAAGTTAAATAATGTTTTTTTATTATATTAAAACTTTACTATATATTAACTTAAAACTATAATAGCCCTGAGTATTGACATGCACATACGCGATATAGTCTCTAATCCACTGTTGTCATTATTAAACCATTTTACACCAATTTATTCAACAAGGTTTAAACAAAAATATTTACTTCTACAACCATTTTGAAGACATAGGCACATTTAAAATTTTAACAACGACATATGATACCAAGTAGCACTAATAAGTAACGGGTGTGTTTATTTCTGTGTAAGTAATCTAAGTCTAACACAAACACACTGTATTTCTCTCTAACATTAACAAGTAACATATGTGTGTATCTCTAACACTAACAAGTAACATATGTGTGTATCTCTAACATTAACAAGTAACATATGTGTGTATCTCTAACACTAACAAGTAACATATGTGTGTATCTCTAACACTAACAAGTAACATATGTGTGTATCTCTAACACTAACAAGTAACATATGTGTGTATCTCTAACATTAACAAGTAACATATGTGTGTATCTCTAACACTAACAAGTAACATATGTGTGTATCTCTAACACTAACAAGTAACATATGTGTGTATCTCTAACACTAACAAGTAACATATGTGTGTATCTCTAACACTAACAAGTAACATATGTGTGTATCTCTAACACTAACAAGTAACATGTGTGTGTATCTCTAACACTAACAAGTAACATATGTGTGTATCTCTAACACTAACAAGTAACATGTGTGTGTATCTCTAACACTAACAAGTAACATATGTGTGTATCTCTAACACTAACAAGTATCATGTGTATTTTCGTTCTCTGTCAGTAATTCATACAAAATAATATGTGTATTTCTTCCTAACACTAAAACAAATAACTTATGTTTCCTTCCTCGTAGGCAACTCCAGAAAACGACAATATCATATTTAGCCATTTTTCCTCAGAAGGGTTGCTTACGGCATAGAAATCTGTCGGGTACAGCGGCGACAAATGGCCTTTCGGGCGGTCGTAAGCATGATGGCGCTCGTCATTCTTTATATTTCATGGCCATTTGTCGTATCAAAACCTCGCGAGCCCGACATTCTCGCTTGACGAATCTGACTGTTGGCGGAGGCGAATTTAGGATATTGGTGTTATAAGTTGGTGGTGGTGGAGGGGGTGTTAGTATTAGTGGTGGTTGTTGGGGGTGGGGTTGGGGTAGAGGTGTTAGTATTAGTGGTGGTTGTTGGTGAGAATTAGGGTAAGAGTGTTAGTATTAGTGGTGGTTATTGGTGGGGTGGGGTAGGGGTGTTAGTATTAGTGGTGGTTATTGAGGTAGAATTGAGGGGTAGGGGGTATTAGTAATGGTAGGTAGTTGTTGGTAGAATTAAGGGGTAGAAAGTGTTAGTATTAGTGGTGGTTGTTGGTGGGGTAGGGTAAGTGTTAATGTAGTGATGATTTGTTTTGGTGGTGTGGGGATAGTGGAGGGTGTTAGTATTAGTGGTGGTTGTGTTGGTGGGAATTGGGGGTAGGGGGTGTTAGTAGTAAGTGGTTGTTGGTGGTGGGATGGTGGAGGGGGTGTTAGTATTAGTGGTGGTTTGTTGGTGCAGGTGGGGTGAGGTGTTAAGTGTTAATAGTGGTTCATTGGTGGTGGGATGGTGGAGATTGATGTAGTATTAGTGGTGGTTGTTGGTGGGGTGGGGGTAGGGGGTGTTAGTAGTGGTTGTTGGTGGGGTAGAGGGGTAGGGGGTGTTAGTAGTGGTTGTTGGTGGTGGGGATGGTAGTGGAGAAGTGTTGCTTAGCGTGTTAGTAGTGGTTGTTGGTGGGGTGGGGTAGGGGGTGTTAGTAGTGGTTGTTGTTGGGGTGGGGTAGGGGTGTTAGTGTTAGTAGTGGTTGTTGGTGGGGTGGGGTAGGGGGTGGTGCGTGTTGTGGTGGTTGTTGGTGGAGTGGGGGTAGGGGGTGTTAGTAGTGGTTGTTGGTGGTGGGGATGGTGGAGGGGGTGTTAGTGTTAGTAGTGGTTGTTGGTGACGGGGTAGTGGTGGGGGTTGGTAATGATGAATGTTGGGGTGGGACCCTTGACGTGTGTGTAGGGTGGTGGTAATGGTAGTGGTGGTATGGAGGTGGTGGGGGAGTAGTGATGGTGATGTTGGTAATGGTGTTGGTTGTTCGTGGTGGTGGAGGATGAGGAACGCCTGGTGTGTGTGTGTGTGTGTGTGTGTGTGTGTGTGTGTGTGTGTGCGCGCGCACTATACAGGTACATGTACAGGGGTATGTGGACATGCATAATATAATATATGTGTATGCATATGTAACCTTTTATGTATGCACACACACACCCTTGGCGTCATAACAGCTTAACACACGCATTCTTTTTACCTATATCACCCTTTTCTTTTGCATTCGACTCGGAAATCAACAAATCCTTTCCTTTTTTTTCCAGCTCGACTGTGTGGCATTCGCATGTATGTGTAATCTCAATGAATCACGCGGAATAATGCCCATTCGGCAAACGCGAACGCTCAGGTACCCCCTGGCATACCCAACCTGGGGGCAATGTATTACTGCTAAATACATTCCAAAATTGTCTTCCCACGCAGGATAATTTTTTTTCCTAACCCCAGCCATTACCGAAAGGATTAATTAATAGTAGAAATAAAAATACAGGTATAATTCATTGCAAATCGTCCGCTTGTAGCAATTTTAGGTCGTTGGTGGGCAAATTGGTAAGCACGGAAATGTTATCAAGGCGTTTGTTAGGCGGAAATAAGACTTGTGGTTGAACGCTTGAAAGGCAATTAGGGAGACTATAAGCATCGATTTTGTCCAACTATCAGCAACTAAAACAACACCTCCTTCTACTTCCTCCTCTTACTCCCTCCTACTCCTTCTACTCCTTCCTCTTATTTCCACTCCCTCCTCTTACTTCCCCTCCCTCCTCTTACTTCCCCTCCTACTTCTCCTACTCCTCCTTCCTACTCCCTCCTCCTACTCGTCCTCTCTATTCCCTCCTCTTACGACCTCCTCCTTCTCCCTACTCCTTCCTCCTACTCCCTCCAACTACTCCTTCCTCCTGCTTCCTCCTCGACCTTTTCATTCCTATTCTTCCAACTCCTTCCTCCTCCAGTCTCTCTCCTCTTCTTTCACCTCTCTTTATCTCCTCCTTGTCCTCTTTCTTTTCACTTTTTTCATTCTTATTTTCTACTCATCTATCCTCCCTTCTCCTACCTCACTCCTCCTCCTCACTCCTCCTACGTTTCATCTCATATTCTTCTCGCTCTCTTCGTGATGGTCTTATTCTAGTAGGATTTTATCATACTTAAACCTAACGTAACTCATCCCAACCTAAGCTAACCTAACCATACATTTCCTAATCCAACCTAACCCAACTTTACCCAACCCAACCTAACCTAACCTAACCTAACCTAACCTAACCTAACCTAACCTAACCTAACCTAACCTAACCCTCTCTACAGCGAGACAAAACTGAAAGTGATGGGTGAATTCCAGGGTGCTTTTGAAATAAGCTTAGGTGGCTGTTCTTCATAAAATCCCAATAGGGTTATAAAGACAATCACTGATCACATAATTCTGTACTATTTCTGGGTTAAGGGACTTCCCCCATCCTCTTTGGCTCTATGCCAGACCACCTAAGGGTTATCCTCCCCCAGGCCACCTAAGGGTTATCCTCTTCCCTGGCCACCTAAGGGTTATCCTCCCCCCGGCCGCCTAAGGGTTATCCTCCCCCCAGCCACCTAAGGGTTATCCTCCTCCGGCCACCTAAGGGTTATCCTCCCCCCGACATCGACAAGCGCACCCGTCAGTATATCTATCACCTGTACACACCGCTGAGTGACCAGGAGCTAGTGTACTACTGGAGGATCTTATCCTCCGATCTTAGGCTGGGAATCGAGCCTGGGACTACTCCCTTACAAAAGCGAACGTTCTGTCGCCACTCAGCTGCTGAGTTACCCAGAGTTTTGATAAATATGTGAAATAAAACTTTTGAAGACGTAGAAAAAGACGGAAATAATGATGATGAAATTTAAATTTAGCTGATACATGAGGTGAAACTGAAGGTAATAATAATAATAATAATAATAATAATAATAATAATAATAATAATAATAATAATAATAAGGATTAAATGATTATTTCTACAGCACAAAGTACACATCACACAACAGTGTAACGAGCTACAACAAAGACTAATACAACACAAGAAATTCGTGTGAAAATACTGAAGATCATTCCTTTCTATCTTTATACAGGTAAAACATCATTTGCACCTATACAGATACAGGTAAGTGTACTGAGAGAGGTTATGACAGCAAGAATTGGCACCTCCAAAAATAGTTCAAGATTCTGACCAATGTTATAATCAAAACACGGTCACAGCCTAACATGATATAGGGGATACATGGTCCTAGGCGTTACAGTTCATTATTAAATAGAGGTCTTACGTAAGGGTATTATTGCTCTCTTGTAGTGATCAGTTTTACATTTAGGTTGGATTAGCAGGTGTGAGTGACGTGAGGTGAGACCGTGAAGGGAGTTTATACAGGATGGTTAAGAGTTATCGGGTGTTTGAGGATGGCTGGTCTCGTTCCACTAACATAGACACTGGTGTATATGTCGGTAATTTTAAGGTTTTGGAGAGCAGTTAGCGGACCTGTGTAACAATCCCTTCCTAGAATAATTCTCATATATGTTTGGATACTTTTTTTTGTTCTCCAGTGAGCCTTACCCTGGCTGTTCTAAAGGGGTTGTATATTCCAACAATGTCTTTGTATATCACATAAATGACATAATTAATATATAATTGTTGTGATGTATAATAAACAAGTTTTTGCCGCCTCACATGTTATGATCACTCCAGTCCAGCGCTGAGTTGTTACGTACAGTTAATAACCTAACCTGGTCAACACTGTGATCTTAACCTGAGTTTCCACCTGTGATCTTTACCTGTGATCTTTACCTGTGATTCTGCCTCTGGTCTCTACCCTGTGACCTGCAGCTAATTAAAACATGTGTTGGTACAGTATTCCAGTTTTAAATTTAATGCGGGCATAAATATTGGTAATATTTAAAGGATACAAAAACCGTCACGTGCTTAATTCTTATCATGGGATTTTATATCATATAGCGATATATAACATGGAGGGAATCACACCTCATAATAAGCGATATGTAACATGGAGGGGATCACACCTCATAATAAGCGATATATAACATGGAGGGAATCACACCACATAATAATGTGAATAATTTTATTTGTGATGTTTTATATTGATATTTCATTAACGATGATCGTACTAATAAAGAGCATCGCCACCGCTGGCAGAAGGTGAGCCTACGATTGCCTGGCATTAACTCTCAACAACGAGACAAGACTGAAAGTGAAGAGTGAACTCCAGGGTACTCATGATTGCTCGTGCTGGTAATGTTTTCTCAGGTATAGTCTCTAGGCTTCATAGGC
Organism: Homarus americanus; assembly: GCF_018991925.1. Taxonomy (NCBI): domain Eukaryota; kingdom Metazoa; phylum Arthropoda; class Malacostraca; order Decapoda; family Nephropidae; genus Homarus; species Homarus americanus. Next base: position 112,409 of record NW_024735304.1, on the reverse strand, counting down.
TACTGACCTCTGTTGTCATGTCTCTTCAACAGCCCGCAGTGGAACTAACCCCCCACGCACGAGAACATCAACTAAGAGCCAATGAAACGTCAGGCTTTGTGTTAAGAGTTGGTAAATATTGCCTCGTGTGTTTTGTCATGTCACGGAATATCTCTGCTCCTGAGTAATGTCATATAGAAGTGGACAAGGCAGGAGTGTCATACTGTATCTCAATAAACCTCAGGTAGTATACAGTAAATTCAAGTCAGATCTCTTTGTTGTGGTCTGTCGCCAGGCTGAACTGTGTGTGTGTTTATGTGGTGTAAAACATGACATTAAGCTGTGTCGTATTAAGGTGACAGTGTCTTATGTCTGGTCTTTAAGTCGTAAAGCTTTAGGATTACGGTGTAACATGTCTTTGGGATGTGTCATGAGATGCCAACATGAAGCTTTGTTATATGTTCCTATATATTATGTTCTTAAGCTATATCATGTTCCTATTTCATTCTTTTATCTAATATTCTTAAGCTATCTCATGATCCTATTTCATTTTCTTATATACGGTTCTTAAGCTATCTAACAATCCTATATCATGTTCTTATACTAAACCATATTCCTGTATCATGTTCCTAAAGTGTCCCAGGAGTGAAAGGTTGTTTGTAATGTCTCGCAGTGAAGACATTGACGCTGTCGACCTTCCTGATCACACACCGGAAACTCCTCATCATACCACCTGGTAGGATGCAATTTATTTTGAATATCCTAATATGGAATTATCCTTATATCGACTTTTTTTTCGATACGTTTTAATATATATTATTTTCTTCGGTATTTTTACTACGATCTTTATCGAAATTTCCTGTTATTACCATTTATTTTGTTTCTCGTTTATTGGTTTTTCGCCACCAATATTTTATCGAGGTTACGTATTATTACTGTTTCTTGTTGTTATTTGTTTAGCTTTATTCTCATACCTGTTTATATATCCACGTTTATCAATATACTATTTTTTTACCTACCGTTCACTCTGTCTCTGTTTTCTCTTTATTTATATTTAATCTCTTAGCTCTTTAATCAACCATGATTATCAAGGTAATCTTTCCCTACTGTGCACTCACCTTTCCTCCTCCTCCTAACCCCTCCCTTCGCCCCCCCTCCTTCCTCCGCCTACCCCTTCTCCCCCCCTCCTCCTGCTCCTCCTCCTCCTCTAGTGCCGCGTGTTGATTAATAAATTAATGTGCAAATATGCATGATTTGCATACGCTCTGGTGTTTGTAAACAACCACATAAATGTTTGATAAAGGACTCATTCAAAATTCAGTATCCTGCTTCAGAATAATTAAGAGTAAATAAATTAGATACTCCCATTATGACCAATTTCAGTGGCCTGGGGGTTGAGTCGCTCACTTGACGTACACACACTGACGTATTACAGCTTTGCTTTTTTTTCGTTTCGTTCTAGCGAGGCCATAAAAACCCCGGCAAGATTAAGGAGTTAGTAGGAATGTATATTGTAGTATTTCAGCACGATGGTGTGTATATGACACATATTTTATTGTGCTAACCCACAATTTAGAGCCATTAAATGAGTAATTTTTTTCTCCAATTCTTAATTTAATGTCTCCAGGTGCTCGCATATTAACTAGTTTGATCGTCGGACCTGAGAAATTATTCACCCCATGGTTTGTTTTTTTGTGTTACTTGTCTTAATGATAGCTGCCAGTGGTCAGTGATAAGTCTCTGTTGTACTAACACACCCACGCACTCCTGTAAAAAATATATATATATATATATATATATATATATATATATATATATATATATATATATATATATATATATATATACATATATATAAATATAATTACATTTCCTGTCCGCTTTTCTCTCAGAGTCCTAGGTTAACAGTGTGTGTGTGTGTGTGGGTGGGTGGGTGAAGGTTCCACTAGCTTACCTCAATTGCAAAATCATTTTATGCGACTGATGTGAAATCCCCGCATGTACCGCACCTCACCGCACACCCTGGGTATGAAATGTGAAGTCTTTGTCTATCGACAAAAAATATGACTTGACGATGTTGCTTACTTGAATTATATAGGAAATATATCACGAGAACCGGATATTAAAGTAATACGCCGTGTGAGCTGGCGCTTTGAGTCTGTGATTTAATGTTGCCACCACAAACACCAGCCATTGAAAATACATTAGAAGGGAATAGTCCATTTGTGGCCCCAGACAATATCCCGGTCAGCTATATATGGCCGGATTATTTCTCATTTTTTTATTTAACGTCGGTGTTAAATGTTTGGTACTGAACTGTGGCTAATTCCTTCTTCTTTTTTTTCTTTTTCTTATTCTGATTCTTCCCCTTCTTCTTCTAATTGTCATTCTGTTCCTTCTCCATCTGCTTCTTCTTTTCCCAGTTCTTCATTTTCTTTCTTTTCATCTCAGTTTTTTGTTTTAGTTCTTCTTTTCCCGCTTCTTCCTCTTTATTATTATGATTTTTGTCCTATGCTTCTTCTGTTTCTCTTGTTTATATTTTTTTATTGTTGTTGTTATTATTATTATTATTATTGTTGCTGTTGTTATTATTATTGTTGCTGTTGTTGTTGTTGTTTTTGTTGTGTTTGTTGTTGTTCTACTAAATACATCACCTTTATTTTCTTATATATATTATCATTAATCTTAGAATTTCTCTGTTATTACTTGTTTATTGTAATCTTTTTCTTTATATTTCTATATATTCTAATTTTCTTCTTAAGCTGTATCTCCTTCATTCTTGATTTTCTATATTATGTTATAGTTTCTTCTTCTTCTTCTTCTTCTTCTTCTTCTTCTTCTTCTTCTTCTTCTCTCTTCTTCTTCTCTTCTTCTTCTTTCTTCTTCTTCTTCTTCTTCTTCTTCTTCTTCTTCTTTCTTTCTTCTTCTTCTTCTTCTTCTTCTTCTTCTTCTTCTTCTTCTTCTTCTTCTTCTTCTTCTTCTTCTTTCTTCTTCTTCTTTCTTCTTCTTCTTTCTTTCTTCTTCCTTCTTCCTTCTTCTTCTTCTTCTTCTTCTTCTTCTTCTTCTTCTTCTTCTTCTTCTTCTTCTTCTTCTTCTTTCTTCTTCTTCTTTCTTCTTCTTCTTCTTCTTTCTTCTTCTTCTTTCTTCTTCTTCTTCTTCTTCTTCTTCTTCTTCTTCTTCTTCTTCTTCTTCTTCTTCTTCTTCTTTCTTCTTCTTCTTTCTTCTTCTTTCTTCTTCTTCTTCTTCTTCTTCTTCTTTCTTCTTCTTCTTCTTTCTTCTTCTTTCTTCTTCTTCTTTCTCTTTCTTCTTCTTTCTTCTTTCTTCTTCTTCTTCTTCTTCTGTCTTCTTCTTCTTCTTCTTCTTCTTCAGGCTAGTGGAAAGACTGTGGTCGTATTATAGTGCATTATTTATTAAGAATGGATGTGTACCTGGATTGGTGGCTTATATTCCAAGAGAGAGAGAGAGAGAGAGAGAGAGAGAGAGAGAGAGAGAATGTACACAAAGAATAATGCTGAGAACAAGTCTAATTGGTTCTTCTCGATTTTTTATTTTGGTTAAGAATTATGTGTGAGTGTTAGTGAGGGGTGGCAGGCAACACTACACCTACAGGCATCATGGTATGAGTGAGTGACTGTGTGAGACAGCAGGCAACACTACACCTACAGGCATCATGGTATGAGTGAGTGACTGTGTGAGACAGCAGGCAACACTACACCTACAGGCATCATGGTATGAGTGAGTGACTGTGTGAGACAGCAGGCAACACTACACCTACAGGCATCATGGTATGAGTGAGTGACTGTGTGAGACAGCAGGCAACACTACACCTACAGGCATCATGGTATGAGTGAGTGACTGTGTGAGGCAGCAGGCAACACTACACCTACAGGCATCATGGTATGAGTGAGTGACTGTGTGAGACAGCAGGCAACACTACACCTACAGGCATCATGGTATGAGTGAGTGACTGTGTGAGACAGCAGGCAACACTACACCTACAGGCATCATTGTATGAGTGAGTGACGGTGTGAGACAGCAGGCAACACTACACCTACAGGCATCATGGTATGAGTGAGTGACGGTGTGAAACAGCAGGCAACACACTACGCCTGCAAGCATCATAATGTGAGTGAATAACATCTAGAGGCAGTAGGCAACATTACAACTCACAGTAATGGACAACAGGCAACACTTGACCTGTATGAAAGTGATGAGCAGCAGGCAACAGTACACCTGGCATACAATGCGGTTCACCAGGCACCACACTACACCTGTGGGCGTCATCAAGTATGTTCAGTTACATTTTTTTTGTGTACCTCGTCGCGGTAAAGAGGGAATAAGTAATTGCCCAGGTAGTGACCAGGTGTTTTCTTCGACAAGTTTTTCCCACGGGTACCAGTATTGTTTTTATACACGAACACACACACACACACACACACACACACACACACACACACACACACACACACATCTTACACGCATGCACGAGATCACACATACATGCAAAGAATTACTCACGCAAGAAAAAACACGAAAGCACACACACACACACACACACACACACACCATCTGTGAGGGAATTACTACACCACGTCAAGCCCCTCATAACACCATCTGTGAGGGAATTACTACACCACGTCAAGCCCCTCATAACACCATCTCTGAGGGAATTACTACATCACGTCAGGCCCCTCATAACACCATCTGTGAGGGAGTTCCTACACTACGTGACCTCCACTGGAAACATTTATCTGTATGTTCACTGTATGTTCCTTTACCTTTCTCTAATGAAAGCTTTTGTTAAACCACCAATGTATGTAATAAGTCATTTATGTCCAATGGGAGCTGCAGAACTTTTATCAATAAACCATTAATTATTATTATTATTATTATTATTATTATTATTATTATTATTATTATTATTATTATTATTACACACACTAAGGTACATTCAGCTCATCAAGGTTTACTACAACTTCACTAAACCAACTAAAGAGACTGACGAAGGTTTTATTAAATCCCAGGAGCACAAAATACCTTTACAACTCTCGTGTTAATTAAGGTTTATGAAAAACAATAGTTTGCCTGTCAAATGCTTTTATCGTTATTTATTGTATGATTACGTTTTGATGTAATGGATATATTAGGAATATTTTCAGCACATTATAATATCCTCATCTTTAGTGATGTTGAAAAAGTTAGCAATATGAATACGGTGAGTCCGTGAATATAACAATTATTAATGTATTAGTTGGGGTTACCACAATATTTCCCATACGAGAGAAAATATTCAGTTTAATGATCGGGAACGAAGCATTGTTCTTTGGTTTGAAGAATTTAAGGGATGAATACTCGCGCTTATATATATATATATATATATATATATATATATATATATATATATATATATATATATATATATATATATATATATATATATATATATATATATATATATATATATATATATATATATAATTGATGCAATTGACTCTCCTCAGGGTAAGCGCCTCACTACACTGGGCGGCGCATCAGTCCTGCCAAAGCCGGAGGTGGCTGGCCTTGACTGCGTCTTACTCGATACATGCTAATTGACCTTCTGATAATGTCCATTTATTCCCTGTCTGCTTGCCAAATTTGCATATTATTATCGGGGCTGCGGCTGTAGAAGGATAGCGCAATTGATTCGCTTATCGAGGTTGAAGGCATGAGATGTTGTGAAGTTGTTCGTTGTGGCGTGTGTGTTGTCGTGTCCCCTTGTGTTGACATGTGCTGTTTGTCTCTGTTCTTATCATGATAAATCCCTCTTATGACAATCTGAAGTGTATTAGCATATGGCTGAGATATTCATGCCAATATCTTGTCGAAATAATTTGGTGTGTGTGTGTGTGTGTGTGTGTGTGTGTGTGTGTGTGTGTGTGTGTGTGTGTGTGTGCACTTCATCTCCGTCGTCTAACCTGAACGTCACCTGAGTATCAATGTCTCCAAGGTGTTAATGAATCAATTTTTGGAACACGAGGGAACACCGGGGTGGAGAGGCGACGCTCATCATTCACAACCCACGAAGTCTGGATTTGAGACCAAGGGCAGGTACCAGGTCCCTAATTCTTAAAATAATAGTCGTAAGTTATTTTACCCTCCACAAAAGAGTGAAGGTTTATACCAGTCTATTACCATTTTGAGGTATTAATATCCGTGAGCCAGTTAAGAGCATCTTCACATCACCAGTAATGGAAAAAATAACTTGCTAATCTCTGAGTAATCGTCAGGAATGTGATAAGAGGAGTGTTGAACGGCCCATTCCTGTTCTTGGGTTAAGCTGTAAAACCCATATGGAGGGTGTGGAGTCTTCATAGATGACGTAGAACGTTAGCTTAACTTTGGCTTTGGTATTCTGAGATAGCGCTTCAAGTTAGGATAACTTAGGGTGCTGATGTCATGTTATCCATATTAGATAATTCATTTCAGTACTTTAGCTTGGTTGAAAATTATGATACTGTGTTTGTATTCTTACACAGCGTGTTATGTTAGATTAAAGCGAATACATTTCATTTGTATTCTGAGCTATGACACAAAGATGGTAATTTACCTTATAAGGAGAATAATGTGTTTGCATTGTGAGGTAAAATACACAGATGTTAACTTAGCTTGGAATTATAATTCATTATATGAAGATGTTAACCTACCATGATAACTCACTCTTGGCGTTGTTAACTGGCGTAAGAGAGTGTTATCATAGCCTCGAGAGATGTCACTGTGTGGGCGGTAAGAACAACACAGCACTGCTACATGACCGACCAGCCTCACCAGTCACTGAACGTCATAATTATACGGACTATAATTTAAGTTGTACACAAAAAAAAAACACGGACTAATTTGCATACAAGACTGGTCAAGATTACTGAGATAACTTAAAAACATTATATACACTACATCAATCTCAGGTAAATAATGCAAATCCAACAACACCATTCTGTATTATAGAGAAACAAAAACATTTCTTTCGTAAAATCGAGAATGAATCGTAGTCATGAGAAGAAGAACAAGTCCACGTGAAAATTAGATTCTGCTTAACTATAGTAATTTTCCACAAAAATACCTGGGTCGTAATTATACATTATTTGGGTTTATATTGTTGTTATCAAAATAATGAATACTGAATAATATAAAAACGCTTGCTATTACCTCCCAGATGTCTCGGTTGCATGTCCTACACATTCTGGTTAGTGTGTGTGTGTGTGTGTGTGTGTGTGTGTGTGTGTGTGTGTGTGTGTGTGTGTGTGTGTGTGTGTGTGTCTGTGTGTGTGTGTGTGTGTGTGTGTGTGTGTGTTGTTTTCTTCACTTCAGCGTCACTCCCGAGCATCTGTTATAAACCCACCATGCAACAAGTATAATAAACTCATAATGAAGTATACGTAATAAACAATTATTGCAAAATGTGAAATATACCCAACATGCAACAAGTGTAATAAACATATAATTCAAGCCACCACTATGCAATATGTACAGTAAACCACCATGCAACATGTGCAATAAACCCACGATCCAATATGTACAGCAAACCACCATGCAATATGTACAGTACAGTAACCCACGATCCAATATGTACAGTAAACCACCATGCAATATGTACAGTACAGTAAACCACCATGGAACAAGTGCAATAAACCCACTGTCCAATATGTACAGTAAACCACCATCCAATATATACAACAAATTCACCATGCAACATGTTAAGTGATATGCGATGTATATAATAAACCCGTCATGTAAGAGGAAAGTATATCCACCATGCAACATGAACAATAAACCCAGTATGCAACATGTGCAATAAATTCATTATGCAATGATTTAGACACACACACACACACACCTTTTATTTTTAATGTATATGCATAAAATCTCAAAATATCAAGCTGTAACACGTTTGACTACTGCTTCAGTAAACTAATACATCTCAGTAAAAAAAATCACAACGAAAATAATTACCTGGAATTTATTAATACCTCATCGTATATCCGTATTGTGTTAACAGTATGAGTGTATGAATGGACTTACAGTACGTCTGTGTAATAAACGAACATATCGAGTGAACAGTAAAGTGTACTGTATATTGGTCAGTCCTGGGTGTTGGGTCGTCAGGGTTTCCGTGCATGAACAAATCCTACCAATTCAAATTACTGCCATCGTCATGATAATACTGCCGAGATCACGCTACCCTCATTACTTTACTCTGTTACCACCACCCACGCCACCACCACCACCCACGCCACCACCACCACCACCACCACCACCCACGCCACCACCACCACCACCACCACGCCACCACAACGACCCACGCCACCACCACCATCACCACCACCACCACCACCACGCCACCACCACCACCCACCACCACCACCACCACCACCACCACGCCACCACCACCACCACGCCGCCACCACACCACCACCACCACCACCACCACCACCCAACCACCACCCACCACCACCACCACCACCACCCACCACCACCACCACCACCACCACCACCACCACCACACCCACGCCACTACACCACCACCACCCACCACCACCACCACCACACCACCACCACCACCACCACCACCCACCACCACCACCACCACCACCACCACCACCACCACCACCACCACGCCACCACCACTACCCACGCCACACCCCCCACACCACCACCACCACGCCACCACCACCACGCCACCACCACCACCCACGCCACCACCACCACCCACCACCACCACCACCCACGCCACCACCACCACCCACGCCCCACCACCACCCCACCACCACCCACCACACGACCCACCACCACACCACCACCACCCCCACCACCACCACCCTCACCACCACCACCCACCACCACCCACGCCACCACCACCACCACGCCACCACCACCGCCACCCACCACCACCCACGCCACCACGCCACCACCACCACCACCACCACCACCCACCACGACCACACCCACGCCACCACCACCATCACCACCACCGCCCACCCACCACCACCACCACCACCACCACCCCACTCACCACCCACCCACGCTCCATTACCGCCACACCACATCGCCACCACGCCACGCCACCACCACCCACGCCACTACCCCACACCACCACACCCGCCACACCACCACCACTCAACACCACTACCTCCACCCCACCTCACCACCCACCAACAACACCACCACCATCACCACCACATCCACCCCGCCACCAACACCACCCACGCCACGGCCACCATCACCACCCACGCCACCATCACCACCCACCCACGCCACCATCACCACCACGCCACCATCACACACCCACCACCACACCACCCACGCCACCATCACCACCCACGCCACCATCACCACCCGCCACCATCACCACCCCACCACACCACCCACCCACGCCACCATCACCACCCACCATTTCACCACCAACATCATCGCCCACGCCACCATCACCACCCACCCACGCCACCATCACCACTCACGCCACCATCACCACCCACGCCACCACTACCATCCACACTACCACCACTATCACCCACACCACTACTATACACACCAACACAACACCCACATCACCAACCCACACCGCCACCAACACAATCATCACCCACATACTACCCACCATATCCCTACTTCTGCACATACATGTATCTAACCTAACACACCCCCATCACGCGGTCACCAGTACTCTCTCGCTTATCACCATCCATACATAACCATTATTCATTTACCAAGCTCCTAGTACCCTTACTACCTACCACTACCTCCAGTACCCCTTTCCTTACCTCTCCACCCACTTACTATCCTCGTCCCCCATCTACCACCCCCCGCCTACCATCCACTTACGACCCCTCTATCACACTTCCACCTCCCACAACACACCTCCACTTACCATCACACACCACCTCCCACCACACACACTTCCACCTACCACCACACACCTACCACCCTCTCAACACCCTTTCAACCTCACAACCACCCACCTACCACCATGCCTAAGCCACCCACCACCCACCTAGGGTACCCACCACCCACCTAGGGCACCCACCACCCACCTTGGCTATCCACCACCCACCTAGGCCACCCACCACATCAGTTCTCCGAGATTGAGCTATCCATAAGGACCCCCAGAAACTAATCATCAGGGAGAATAATTACACGACGAATGTTATTAAATAGCGTGATCTAACAATGGGATTTATAACTCAATTACCCAATCGATAGCTGCTGCCTTGGTTTAGCTGGTCCTTGACACGTGAGTAGTGCCGCCACCGCCGCCTTTGCTGTCACATTAGTAGCTGGAACAAGGTGGAGGGGTTGGTTGGGCGGGGTGTAAATGCTCGAGTACTTGGAGTCATGCGTTTAATTGTGCATGGTCAATACGTTATATCGTCATGAAGGCCTTTGATACCTTCATGTTGGGGAGTATTAAACCCCTCCCCAAAATGCTGATTATATATGGGTGTAAATAATTTGTGTGTTTGTGTGCGTATTGAGGTTATTTAGGACGGGCTTGCATGAATATTGCCCCCTGTTAGGTCGTGACTGAGATGCTCGTAATGTCAGTCCTCCGTAATGTTAAATAATGTTACAGCCGCCAATTTACTCGACTACCGTGTACATATACCATCCCCAAGGATTAACATACCAGTCATAAAAATAGGTGTGGCAGGTACATACGTCGTGCCAATGAGGAATATCCCGCAGGTGATGTGTTCCAGCATAGGGGAGGTAAGGGAGCCTTCTCTCCCTGGGTCAAGTATTTCTTGTTTTTTCTTCGCCGTGTGTGTGTGTGTGTGTGTGTGTGTGTGTGTGTGTGTGTGTGTGTTCTGGAGAACAGGGAGGTATCACAGCGGGGGAGGGGCGGTGTTTACGTTTAGGAGCAATATGGCCGACCTGCAACATCAACAATGAGGCCAGACTCATTATTCACCAACCTCACACGTCACAGTCAAATAAACTGTTTATTTGGCCATATACAGACGATATGTGAGTCATCGCGGAGGAACGCTATTGCGGTATATATATATATATATATATATATATTTCCTAAGGAAGATTAGGTAACTTATCATGTTTTAGTATATTGATTATAATGATCGTAAATCAAATATGAAAATGTGTGTCTCAGTGAGCACATTCACATTATATTTATTTTGTAGTTTACCTCTCCAACAGAACAGTATAATAAACCACAAAACTACTGAATCAACAACAAATATAATTGCAAAATACAAGTAGGTATCGTTGAAGACACCTTTGAATTATGACGTTTGAGGTCCCCTTAAAACTTACCACTGCTAAATGAAATTATTTGAATATTCTAACATCCAACATTCAGCCTCACACATCCAACATCCAGCCTCCCACATCCAACATCCAGCCTCCCACATCCAACATCCAGCCTCTTACAAACCACATTCGATATCTAGCCTCCAACTTCCAACGTCCTGCCTACCATATCCAGCATCCAGCTTCCCACATCCAACATCCTAAATTCAGCATCCTATATTTAGTTTCCAACATCCAACATCTAGGCATCCCACATCCAACATTCAACCCTTTACGACCCACATCCAATATCCTTCTTCCAGCTTTCTACAATCCACATCCAACATCCATCATCTAGCCTCCTACAGCCTACATTCAGCATCTATTCTCCCACATCCAACATCTAGCCTACAACATGCAACTGGTTCACCCAGCATCAATATCGTAACCACAGAAGAAGTATGTATGGTTGATAGTATAGACAGTGGTTCATAGTTGACGCCCATCTCCTCCGTTTTGCATGGGGTTTTCAATGATTCACATCGCCTGTCGCGTCTCTATGAATGGGCTTGAACCATTCAGGAGACTGTATCAATATTCACGGGGACGAGGGACTCGTTGAATTTGTCCTAGTATACATAAACCAGCACTTCTCTTAATATTACACGTGCCTTGCAAGGAGTTAACCCTGTGACACACTGAGCTAGTGATGAATAAACACATTAATTTGAGATTAACTAAAGTGTAAAAGTGTAATGTGTAAAGAGAACAGAAGAATTATATATATATATATATATATATATATATATATATATATATATATATATATATATATATATATATATATATATATATATATATATATATATATATATATATATATATATATATATATATATATATATATATATATATATATATATATATATATATATATATAAAGTATTTTTTCAACAATAATCCAGTATCACTTAAATACTATACTTCAGGCTGTATGTTCTAAGGTGTGTGAAGTGGAATTTCAGTATAATCTCGTCTTCTTGTAAGTTGCCATCTTTACAGGTGTACCTAAAAAACCGACATCCTGTTAACTGCCACTTCGCAGAACCGATGATTACATTATAGAAGAAATACCCCGCAAGTTTCATTGATACCCTGGAGATCCGACGATCGGGAAAGGAGCAAAACTGTTTTGAATTTGGCGGGCAGTGATGAGGTGCAAATTCTTGCTACCAGAGGTCTCTGCGCACTGTCCTGACTCATTCTCGTCATCTTTGCTCTTGTTTACTCTTACTGTGTGTGTGTGTCTGACTTTTTTTTTCAAACTTTGTGTGTTACTCAATCATGTCTAAACGTCCCAGTGATAGTTCTTCTTGTCCTGGACAGCTTGATGTGCTGTGAGAAGGCATAATAAGAGTGGTAGAGACTTGAACTTGCCACCCTAGACCTTCTTTACCATCTCAACATGGGTAAATAAGTCTCAATTTATGCTTTACATTGCTTATTTAAGTCTTATTATGCTCGTTTTGTATGTTTACTTTATTTTCTTGCTTAACAATGTGCACAATAAAAATATATCAAGGGTAGATGGGAGTTTTTGGAGGGTGGCCGGTCCCTAATTCCCTGAATTTATGTTTTTATGAGATTAATTGCTTCGATAAACGTTGATTTACTAACCAACGACTTTTCCTGGTCCCTGTATGCGTCAGTTATCGGGGTACACCTGTGTATATAAAGACATATATACACACATGATGTTTAAACAAAAAATCGTTACCAAATCTATAGACGTTTATTTATTTTTTTCTGGTGTGTGAGTGAAATGGTACCACACGACGGACTCCCCTACGAAAGGCTAAAAAGAAAAGTGGAGGCTCATGGCATTGGAGGAGATATTCTAAAATGGATTATTGCGTGGTTACAGGACAGTAAACAGCGAGTGAGCATTAATGGCACTAAATCTGATTGGAGTAGTGTCACTAGTGGAGTACCCCAAGGCTCAGTACTTGTACCATTATTATTTATTATACGTATACAGGGTACATAAACGACATAGATATAGGCATAGCCAGCAACATAAGTAAATTTGCTGATGACACTAAAATAGGGCGTGTAATTAAATCTGATGAGGACTCCGCAAAACTAAAGGAAGATTAAAAAAAAAATTGTATGGTCTGAAAAATGGCAGATGAATTTCAGTATGGACAAATGTAAAGTACTTAGTCTAGGAAATGTAAACAGAGAAACCAGATACCAGATGAACAACGATGTTATGGAGAAATTTGACTGTGAGAAAGACTTAGGAGTAATGATAAGTAGGAATTTTAAGCCAAGTAAACAATGTGTATTTGCTCGAAACAAGGCTAATAAAGTACAGGTTCTTGGGTTCATACAAAGGAGTGTTTGTTACAAAACTAGCGAGGTCATCCTAAAACTATATATTGCGCTTGTGAGACCTCACTTGGATTACGCAGTTCAGTTTTGGTCACCGTATCACAGAATGGATATAGAATCCCTAGAAAGAATTCAGAGAATGACAAGACTAATCCCGGGCATTAGGAGCCTTGAGTACAGAGACAGGTTAAAGCATCATAATTTGCACTCCCTCGAGAGACGTAGAGTGAGGGGCAATATGATAGAGGTGTATAAATGGGAGTCAGGGCTAAACAAAGAGGACATAACAAAGGTACTATCCAACCAGGAGCGAACTCGTAACAATGGTTTTAAATTAGACAAATTTAGATTTAGGTGCGAAATAGGTAAACATTGGTTTGTAAATAGAGTAGTGGAAGAGTGGAACAAGTTACCAAACATCATCATGAATTCGAATACGCTGGATAGATTCAAACATAAGTTGGATGGATATATGAGCGATAGGGGTTGGGCGTAAATGGGACTGCCCAATATGGGCCAATACGCCCGCTGCAGTTTCCTCCATTCTTATGTTTATATATATATATATATAGTAAGTTGGGATCTAGCGTCACACTTGACACACCTGAGCTATGTACTGGATATATAATATTTAATATATATGTGTTAGTGGCAGGTGAGAAAGTCATCAGACGGTAGCTCACACAACACTGGGTACAAGAACTTTCATTATATCCCAGAATGATGTCTGAGTTTAATTATACAAACGCTAATGAGATAAAGGCCGGAAGTGTACAATAAACACCTAAAGGAGTGTAACAGTGATCACCAAGCTTAGAAAGCCATTAGGGAACGTAGTCAGAATGTCCAGTCTGTATACGTCCTGAGGAAGATGCGTGTATGTGTGTAGATAAATGACGCAGCGGAGGCAAGTGCTCTGGCTAAATGGCCTTGTCTATACGCGCGTGTTAAGTACCCGGCCAGATAAACTCGGTATAATTCTGGCGTTAATTTATCATTTCGTGTAAGAGGAGGAGGAGAAGGGGGAGATGGTGGTGATGGTGATGGGGATGTGCTGGGGCCCGGCCTCACCCTCCTCCCTCCCCTCTAAGACGTGTGAGGAGGAAGAAGTATGAGCGACGTTGAATATCATGCATTGTCTGGGCTCGGCCACACTGTAGGGCCGGCCTAGCGCAGCTTTGTTTTGTCAATTAACGAAGGCAGTAACAACTCAGAAACGACAATGAGTTCCAGTTTTAGCTGGGCGAAGGCATGCTTCCAGGGGCCCTCAGCCAGGGTGGAGGGGGCATTATGTTGTTGGATGGAGGACAAGCCTTGTCTCATCCTCAGCCCGAGAGACCACTCCACTGCTTTGGTAATTACTCCCCGTCACTGCTTGAGGACCAACACCGTCAGTCCGCTTGTGACTCTCCCTCGTCTCTCTCTCTCTCTCTCTCTCTCTCTCTCTCTCTCTCTCTCTCTCTCTCTCTCTCTCTCTCTCTCTCTCTCTGTCAGGCGATATCTGTCTGTCTGTCTGACTGTCTGTCTGTATCTGTACAATGCTGTGTGCCTGTCTCTCTAAAAGGACCATCTGTCTGTAGATGTGTGTATATAAAGGTGTGCGTCTGTGTCTCTCTGTAAGAGTTTTCAACGCGTCCTTTTTCTCTCGGTTTTTTTGCCAGCGTGACGAGGACGTCTCCCAAGACCCGCTCATTATCTTGCGTCACTACCTGGCAATAATACACCTCAATAACACAAACACCGTAACAAGGTACAGCAATCCTCCAATGAAGTATTTGTGTACACTTAGATAAATAACGATCAGAACCAAGGAAAACTGAACAAAAACAATCAGCAATAACAGAACAAATCTCACCATGATATATAGGTACACAAACCGCCTCTGTTGTAGTGACAAGAGTGAGGATGAAGAAAATACCAACAGAATTAAGATGGTAGTTCACTTGTGTTCGGAGTGGCGGCGCTCAGTATGCTACAATACTTACAGGGAATATCCTTAGGAGATTTACGTATATTATTATAACATAACTTCATGTACTGAGCTGTGAGATTTGGAACGACTCACAACTTTCTATGACGCTGATGAAATGAGGAAATTATATCAGTGAGACGTAATAATAATAATAATAATAATAATAATAATAATAATAATAATAATAATAATAATAATAATAATAATAATAATAATTACCGTATTATTATTATTATTGTTATTATTATTATTATTATTATTATTATTATTATTATTATTATTATTATTATTAGTCGTAGTAGCAGTACAGAGAACTGAGAAAAATTCAGAAGAAATGTAAGTATGAGAATATTACATATGACAAGTTATCAAGTACAGGAAGTGTGTGTGTTCTTTGTCCCTCCCACACCACATAACTCTCTCCCCCCTCCCCTCCCCCTATCCTTCCCTTCCCCTCCCCTCACCTCCCCTCCCTTCCCTCCCCCTGTCTCTCTTCTCTACCCTTCCCCATCCCCCATCTCCGTTTTGATCATCCCATCTAGCAGGGGAACGAGAAAACGACCAATTTCTAGTCATAATCTAGATTATATTATTTGGCTGGGTTTCACGTATTCTCCCGGGGAAACAAGCAACAGAATAAGGATCGGTCGAGGGCTGCACTTAGCGCATGAGGGAGGAGACGAGGGTGAAGGACTGGCATAGCAATTGAGTTCGCAATTCTCCGTGAAACCTGATAATTTGGCGTACGCTTGTCCGACGCCAACACTCCCCCCGCCCCCTTACCTCTCACCCTTACCTACTCACTCTTACCTCAGCTCTCTTCCTAAACCCCGATACACGGAAAAGTTGATGCCTCGCTCCTCTACGGTCTGAAATTGAGTATTTTCTCGATGCTTGAGATGTATACATGTATCTGTGTCTGTGTCTGTGGGGGTATAAAATCACCAGCCCCCATAAATCCACTGCTGGATAAAGGCCTCCACCACCTACAGTACATCCACAATCATCCATCATGACAGTTTCTCTGCCCTGTGAACATTTCCTAACTCCCTAATTATATCTGTCCATCTAGTAGCTGCCCTTTTTACTGGGCCTTTGTCTTATTCTGGATCAGTAGAGGTTCTCCCTGGTCATACAGTGTTAGTTTCTTTTAGTAATGTGTTCCGCCTGCTGCCACTTGACTTCCTCTGTGTCTATGATAATAACGTCTCATACCTTGTCGACAGATTTCACCCAGTAGTTCCTTCCTCTATGTGTACGTGTTGTGTCTAGTAGCGAACATCATAACACTAAGTAACTCCTGCACATTTATATTCATTTAGTGATTTAGCTGATTTAGTTGTTGTAAGGAAACACCAACAACCTTAAACAGACACACACACACACACACACACACACACACACACAAAAATATATATATATATATATATATATATATATATATATATATATATATATATATATATATATATATATATATATATATATATATATATATATAGTAGTGACTGTGCCATATATTTATGTGTGGAACGTCTTATTAGGGTCTGTGTCTATTATTACTGTTATTTTGTCTGTCATGAAATTATATGTCATTATATGTAATAGTATACTTGTACATGAGTGTCTGCCTGTGTGTGTGTGTTTATGTGAGTGTATGTTTGTGTATTTGTGTGTTGTGTGTGTGTGTGTGTGTGTGTGTGTTGTGTTCAAACATTCATTAATATATATATATATATATATATATATATATATATATATATATATATATATATATATATATATATATATATATATATATATATATGTAACTATAATTGTGCCTGTGCGTATACGTCCTATTTTTTAATCTCAAAAATCTTTTCTACTGAGTTTAATGTTATACTTATTTCACCTTTTACTATCATATTCCTACTGTTCATCTTTTAACGCCTATTTTCCTTTACATCTATTTACCTCCAAGGGTGGAGGTATAGTGTGTGTGTGGCCAAGGGAGGTGGTAGAGTTTGTGGCCAAGGGAGGTGGTAGAGTGAATGTGGCAGAGGGTGGTGGTAGAGTGAATGTGACAAGGGTGGTGGTAGAGTGAATGTACAAGAAGGAGAATGTATTATGATGTGGTAGTGTAAATGTGGCAAGGGTGTTCTGTAACCTTCTCACCACCTGTTCCGGTCTCTCCCACCACCTGTTCCAGCTCTCCCACTGCTTTGTCTCCCACTCACCTGTTCCGCCTCTCCCACCACCTGTTCCGTGCCTCCTCCCACCACCTGTTCCGTGTTCCTCCCACTGTTCCAGTGTCTCTCCACCACCTGTTCCCTGTCTCTCCCACCACCTGTTCCGTGCTCCTCCCACCACCTGTTCCAGACTCTCCCACCACGTTCCTCTCCCACCACCTGTTCCTGTGCTCCTCCCACCACCTGTTCCGTGTCTCTCCCACCACCTGTTCCGTGACTCTCCCACCACCTGTTTCTGTGTCTCTCCCATCACCTGTTCCGTGTCTCTCCATCACCTGTTCCTGCCTCTCCCATCACCTGTCCGTGCCTCTCCCACCACCTGTTCCGTTCCTCTCCCACCACCACCTGTTCCATGTCTCTCCCACCACCTGTCTCCGTGCCTCTCCCACCACCTGTCCGTGCCTCTCCCACCACGTGTTCCGTTCCCTCCCACCACCTGTTCCAGCAGCCTCTCCCACCACCTGTTCCAGTTCCTCCATCACCTGTTCCGTGCCTCTCCCACCACCTGTTCCGTGACTCTCCCACCACCTGTTTCGTGTCTCCCCATCACCTGTTCCGTGTCTCTCCCATCACCTGTTCCGGCCTCCCACCACCACCTGTTCCGGTCTCTCCCACCACCTGTTCCGTGTCTCTCCCACCACCACTGTTCCTGTGTCTCCCACCACCTGTTCCGTTCCTCTCCCACCCCACCACCTGTTCCGTTCTCTCCCACCTGTTCCTGCCTCTCCCACCACCTGTTTTGCGTCTCTCCCATCACCTGTTCCGTGTCTCTCCCATCACCTGTTCCGTGCCTCTCCCACCACCACCTGTTCCAGGTCTTCCCACCACCTGTTCCGTGTCTCTCCCACCACCACCTGTTCCGTGTCTCTCCCACCACCTGTTCCGCTCCTTCCCACCACCCACCTGTTCCGTTCCTCTCCCACCACCTGTTCCGTGCCTCCCCACCACCTGTTCTGTTCCTCTCCCCACCACCACCTGTTCCGTTCCTCTCTCCCACCACCTGTTCCTGCTCCCACCCACCACCTGTTCCGTTCCTCTCCCACCACCTGTTCCAGCCTCTCCCACCACCTGTTCCGTTCCTCTCCCACCACCACCTGTTCCGTGCCTCTCCCACCACCTGTTCCGTGTCTCTCCCACCACCTGTTCCGTGTCTCCCCACCACCTGTTCCGTGCCTCTCCACCACCTGTTCCGTGCTCCACCACCTGTTCCGTTCCTCTCCCACCACCTATTCTGCGTCTCTCCCACCACCTGTTCCGTGCCTCTCCACCTGTTCCGTTCCTCTCACCACCTGTTCCGTGCCTCTCCCACCACCTGTTCCGTTCCTCTCACCACCACCTGTTCGTGTCTCTCCACCACCTGTTCCGTGCCTCTCCCACCACCTGTTCCTGTGTCTCTCCCACCACCTGTTCCGTTCCTCTCCCACCACCACCTGTTCAATGTCTCTTCCACCTGAGAATGTGTTAATCAGTTTGCGTTTCTTTTTCCCTGTTGTGTTTATGTCTGGCTGTTCGTCAATCTAGTTTGTTTTGTTTGTGTATAATACGTGATTGAAATGTATTAAATGTAGTTTTGTCTCTTGTCGTATGATGTAACCAATTATTAAGAATAAAATGTATATTATTAACATCATCATCATCATCATCATCATCATCACATCATCATCAATTCTAATAATTACATTCGGTTTGATGAGGACTGACTGTGAACCCTCTTGGATAATTTAAAATAAAACCTCGATTTAGTGGAATTATTTGTTATTTATTTTTACTTTTAAATTAAGATGTTACAAAGATGAAAATAATCATCCTAACAAATACTGAGATACAGAGGTGGATGTGCAAATTTTCTCTTAAAAAATCCTTCTGGGATTTATTCGGCGCGATTTCTAATTCCAAGTTTTGGTTAGGTTAGGTTAGGTTAGGTTAGGTTAGGTTAGGTTAGGTTAGGTTAGGTTAGGTTAGGTAACGAAATATTTATATCTGGAAGTATGTACAAAATAAGAAGGTTAATGGTGACTACGTGAGGTGTAAACAGGGTATTATGAAAACAAAAACAGAAATAAGAGAAGGAAGAAATGATGACGAGAGAGATGGGAGGAACAGTGGATACAGAAAAGAGGAAGGTGGTGATAAATGAACTAGAAGGATAATGAAAGAAAGGAGAGTGAAATAAACCAGAAATTAATAAGCAAAAACCAACGATAGAAATAGGAAGAAGAAGAAAAAGGAGAATGCGAAAATGAGGATAGAAAAACAAACGAAGTAATATAAACAGAAAGAAGAAAACATTAGAAAAAAGCAAGAAAATAAAGATAAAAACAGGAGACATGAAGAATGGATAATGATGAAAGTGTAAAACACCCGCCACCACCTTCAAGACGCACCTGGAGACAAGCTAATTAATCAGAGCGGGTTTGTCTGTAGCAAAACGTAACCCGGAAAATGGATCACTCGTTGGGACGGTCTTGTGAATGTTGATTATGTGTTCTATCAGTGAGGAGGATTTACCCAAAGTAATATAGAGCTTCATTGTCAAAACATTTTTTAAACATGTTTCTTCCAAGATTTTAGTGTGTGTGTGTGTGTAATAATAATAATAATAATAATAATAATAATAATTAACGGTTTATTGAAAAAATTCTGCAGCCGAAGGCTGAAAATATACATTGGACATAATATCTTATTACATACATTGGTGGTTTAACAAAGCCTTCATTGAAAGGTAAAAGGAACATACAGTGAACATACAGATTAATGTAGGTGTTGAACAGCAAACTCGTAGTGTAGTAACTCCTCCCAGATGTGGGAGGAACTCGTGGTGTAGTAGTTCCTCAGATGGTGTTATGGGGACCTGGCGTGGTGTAGTAATTCCCTCGCAGATGGTGTTATGAGGGCCTCGTGGTGTAGTAATTCCCTCACAGATGGTATGAGGGGCCTCGTGGTGTAGTAATTCCCTCAGAATGGTGTTATGAGGACTTGACGTGGTGTAATATTCCCTCACATATGGTGTTATGAGGACATGTGGTGTGATGATGTGTGTGTGTGTGTGTGTGTGTGTGTGTGTTAAAGGCATTTCATAAGCTGTATATTGTTGTTATGAAACTCATATGAAAACGGTTATATCTACTGTAGTAATTCAGTGGAGCGTTGTCAACATGGAGTTCTGTTTACGACACACACACACACACACACACACACACACACTCATTTCTATTTCTACCTGACGCTATTTATGGAGTTACTGTATATTGATCAAAATCTGAATAATAACTAAAAAGAGCTTGTAACACAGTCCGGAAAAAAGGTGATGCAGCCATTTAAATTGCTACTGGATTGGGTTTGATTAATTTATAAAGGAATTCATCTGATCTTGTCCTCTTGAGTGGGATGAAAGGATAGATTGATGTGTGCCGCCATCCCCAGGCCACGATATATTACATAGGCTGAAGGGCAAGGTCCGAGGAGTTGTTCAGTACATGAATTGTGATCTCAGTACCGCGTGTAGCTACCTACCTCAGTCAGTATATCCTCAATACAGCGAAAAACCTGTAATATTCATATTTCGGTTATGATTATATTTGTCGTGACAACCTTGGAGCTGGTATGTTTTTGGTCAAGGAAACAACTTGGGGTAAAGGCATCATAAAGGCGGGAGTTGGTGTCTGACTACGTGTAATGTCTGGGTGTTTGTTGAGCTGACACGAGTATTAGTGAATAACAGAAAATAAAATTAATACTTCAATAACTAATTAGCATCTATTTTATAAACAACGATAACTTTTCTATAAAATGAATAACTAATATACAAGGGACATCTAAAAGAAAAAAAATAATACTTCACGTTGTTAATTAAAGTCCATTTTATTCTATTTACATGTGAAATTATTCATCCCTTGAATCGCTGTTTACATTTATCACAATATTGAAAAATGATGCTGACTTCCAACTTATTCTACATAAAATAAACGTCAATGAAACATTCTCCGTCTTTCCATAATATCATCTCACTACCTACCTAACACCGCCACAAACTTAAGAGACGCATAAATGAAACCCACATCATCCGCCTCCTTCTCCCCTCTACACACACCCACGTGAGGAGTGAGTCACCGTAAGTGTAAAATTAACTCAACGCTGCTTGTAATAATAAATCCCTCGCGGCGGTGACAGAATGGTACTCAAACAGCCATACATACGTAATCTCACTCCCAAGACACTCTCAGAGAAGCCCAGGTGTTATTTGTTTCTCCCAGCTGTCTTCTTCAGTATTTTCTTTAACCCCTGAGGTGCTGCCCTGACAAGCCTGGCGAGTAAACCAATGCACTTGGGCTGGGCTGTAGCTATAATAATGGTGAGTATATCATGAAGCCTGGTAATATAATGACGGTAATCAGACTCGGGCTACAGGTCTGCTCGAGCTTGTTTATAATGCTCCTAGCCTCGCCCCGGACTGATACTTGTCAAATCATTATCATTAAACCAATGGCACGGATAATTATTTTTAGGGGGGTTGTGCCGTTATAACGCCTTATTCCACCTGCTTTTAAAACCAGATTGTAGAGTCATTAGTAAGAGTGGTTACAGAGGTCTTTCGAGCGTTCCAATTTGCGTATTATGTAAACAAACTCGAGAAAAGAGAAGTAACATTATCCCCTGGAAATTCTTCTTCATCTGTCTTAAAGGGAAAAATCCCTCTTTGTTGAAATATTGTAATTGACTGGCTCTTCAATCTCGTTTTTGTGCTCGTGGCCATAAAAAAAACTGGAAGATGAACTGCACATAAGGAAGTTTGGTCCACATAAGTATTAAGATGAATTAATGTCTTGTGTGTGTACAAAAAACCCTTGGATCGTAAGTCGTGGTCAAGATGTTATGTATGAGCTCCGCCCCACCTGTGATGGACGACCCCCACACCTGTGTGATGTGAGGCCCCCACACCTACACATGTGAAAGACAAACTCCCCATACATGTGACAGATCAACCCTTATCTGTGAAAGACAATAACACACCTGTGAAACATCATTACACCTGTGACAGACAGCCATACCTGTATTGCAGGCCAACACCTATGACAGACACACTGGGTAGAGAATCCCCAACACCTATCATTGATGATCTCCACACCTGTGACAGATGACCCCACACACCTGTGATAGACGACCCTCACACCTGTAATTAACCTGAGGCTCAACTCACCAGCCTCGACTCCCTTGTCATCTTCTACACGTGCTAGTATGTGATGCTTCACCTGTCTGCCTCCCACTGTAATTCATCCACACATACTGTAGATACACATTATATACGTATACAAATACATGTACAATATATACTCATACGGGGTCCGGACAAAACCCCCGCAGGACAAAACCCCCGCAGGACAAAACCCCCCTAGGACAAACCCCTCCTGAGGCAAAATCCCCTTGGACAAAACCCCCTCAAGTAAAGTGCAAAGTAGGACAAAATCTCCATTTTTCTAGTTTCAGACTTTAAGTTCATTTGAATAATTTTAAACAGGTGAAGAACACCATAAAGACAGCTGCTTTGACCAACAGAGGCAGACCTGCACATATCGTTACAGACAAACCCCGAGGACAAATACAAACACATACCTCACTTGTCAGGTTTCGAACCCGGGACATTTGCATGGGAACAGGGAGCGGCACCACAAGAGCAATAAAAACTACTCTAGGCTTTGTTGAATTTCACACAAAGCCTGCTCCTTCATCTTATTCTTAAGTAACGGGAGCCTCCACCGGAGTTAGTCCATGCCAACTATGTGGTCGTAGTAGCATTTTAGAGAATCCAGATAGAAACCTCAGTGGAGTAGTTGTCTACGGTGTTAAATAACTGCAATATCTCCAGCACACGGCAATGGATCACTGTCATGCTACGAGATTATCCTTTTCTTTATTTTACAAACAATATCTTCATTTGTGTAAATATGAGACAGATTGCTTGTGGTGTTTACTAATGTTCATATCATTTTTATATGAGGATAGGAAATAGCTTTAACTTTGTTATGAGAGAAACAAGGTATAAGTTTATTTTATCTAATATCTTATACAATAGTTTTTTTAACATGAAATTCATCTCACGTTATTTGGCATCTGTGTCCTGCAGTTGTCTCTCTCCAGGTGTAGAAAATCTACCGAGGTGGTTCCCTGGCAGACCTGTAATAAAGTGCAGTATATAAGGATAAACTGTAAACCTCTTAAATAACTACAGACATACTGTTCCTGTATAGTACAGTCTACCTAATTGTGTTCCAACATAATAGTAAATTATTCTATATTTAACAGGTTAAAAAAAAAAAAAAATACGTAACAACAATGTGTGAAGGCCATCAACTTCGTGGCAACATATGGCTTTTGTATTGTAGTATTAAACACTATTAATACAAGTATGGTAATTTCACTGTACAGACATGTTAAATTTTATGTATTATAGCTTGTGTGATATAATGCTCAAAATTTTTACTCGTGTTCTAACGAGCATCTGTCTCTATACCAAAATGGTTCGCCCGTCACCTTTGTTTTGTTTTTCTTCACTAAATTTTGTAACGTACTGTAATTCCTGTATTAAAGGAAAATGAGTATATTAATTAATGAATTATATTTTATATTAATAGGATAACCATTAACATTATTATAAGAGTGAAACATTCATCTTGGCCACAAAACGATTTGCTGTACCAACTTTGTTTACAAGACGCGCACCAGCTGGGTCCAATTCACTCGTGTTAGTGTTTGGTCTTTATATTCTTGCTGACTCATTTATCAAGGCCTTAATTGTGCCTCAACACGTAAAATAAGTGTAAAAAATGAATCTGTTGCAAGGAGAAAGAAAATAGTGATGACATTTAGTGACAAATTACAGTTATAAAATAGAGTAAAACCACCGTCATCGTCATAACATCACTGATTGGTAAGTTTACATAACTTTTTTTCTTATATATACTGTACAATACAGCATATATTTTGTCTTTTGATTTATTCTTCATTTATTTCTAAATTTATATTCCTTCGCATATTGGTGTGGCCCCTAACCCCATTTCCCTGCAGTGTTTTAAAGTATTGACATCCGCGGTTTTGATATTCGCGACTCTTTTACTCTAGATTTTACTACGCTGTTTTTTTTTTATTAGTCATCACCGATTGATGTAAATATACCGTATACTTCTTGACATCTTCTGACTTTAAGTTGTCGACCCTTAACGGGTGGGAATGTGTAAACTTACTGATCATTAGTTACGACATAATTCGTTTTCAGCTTTGTCGTTTTACTTGTTTATTTCCCCTTCTAATGGTTTTCGTAACTCTGCCGAACTTAATGCAGTTGCTGAAACGCCATCAAGAAGGAGCTGTTGATATTTAATACTATTGCTCCGTGATAAAGTGGTTTAGAAACTCTTTTAGAAAACCCCCATCAAGATCCGAAGCGAAATGGTGTCACCTTAGATTAAAATTTTTCTCTTTTCCATAATTTTCCTGTTGCCTGACGGGAGAAATAGCTATCCTGGATGTCTCGCTAAAACTAACAATGCAAGTTATCCTCAACACTGTGGTTCCTCAAAACACTCATAAGAGACAGCGTACTAACTGTATCTTAAGGTATTTTCGTAATGATGAACCTTTACGATAACGCCAATAATTAATTCACTTGTCTGGACCACTTCCTGGACAAATTGTAGTGATCTGTGGTGGTTTAATTAGCTACTCGTAAACTCTGTGTTTTCTCGCTTCATTGAAATCGATATTTTTCTTGTCTGCATTAAGGAGAGTATTTGATAACAAGGTCCTCTAGAAGGTTAAACTATTTTAATTCTGTAAAGAGTTTATTAATCCTTTCCTTTCTCTCTTCTAATATCTATGATACTTCATCATCTTCTCATGCTTCCTCTTCTTCATTTGCTTGACTGTATGAATTACGTCTTCTTTAAGGGTAAGAGGTACTTCCTCACTCCTTGTTTCTTCTTGAACAGTATCTTTCCTCAGCCTCTTGTACAGAGTTGCATTAAACTCTTCAAGTCTCTGACAATGAGATTTTTATTTCATATAATGCTTCCATCTTCTTGTCTGATGAAAATGCTGAATTTTTTTCCTGTTGTAAGTCTCTGCTGGACTTTTTTTCTGGTGGAATTTTTTGTTTAATTGTGTTTCTTACTAGAACAAGGTTAAATGACCAGATTTCTTCATTTAGTCGTTTTCTTGCTATTTCCAGGAATTCGGTTTATATTTTCCCTTTTTCGGATCATTCTCTGTTTAATATCCCTTCATTAGGTTCTTGGTGACGAAGTACCTATATATTATGAATTTATGATGATGCTTTACAGTCTCTTGTCCTGTGGGTAACACGACCTCAGTAACACCTTCAAACGACAAGGTAAAAGCTGCATGCCTCTGATGGTAACTGACAGGTTAATAGCTGCTATTATTGGTCTTGGCGACATAGTTCGAGTTAACCGTTAACATGGCACCCAGAATATACAGAATGTACATCACACATTCCTCCTTCCACACACATTCTTACTAGGCTGGTTCATTCATCTCTCCCTGGCTACAAGTGTCTCTCCAGTGGTTTGTATAAAAATAAAAATTCTGGCCGGCACCACCGTCTGCACTCACACCGCCCTCCGTCACCGAAGATTTTTTATTTTTACCTCACTACTTCATTCAAGGCCACACAAAGCTCAAAGTTTTTTAAAAGCTAAAAATAAGACTATCAGAATATCATCGTGTCGTCGGCTTGGTTATCGAGACCTGATTTGTTGATTGTTCTCCGTGCTAAGGACTGTGAGACAACATAACTCTAAGTACTGAGGGGTGATTACAATTTACCGTGTTTATATTAACCATATTCTTTATTTACTGCGTTGACTCTCTGCCCTCTCTCCTCGACCTGCACTAACTTCCCAAAATGTCTACTCCTTCACCTGCACCTCCAACCTACACTGTCTACTCCTCGACCTGCACCTCTGCCCCACACTATCTCTTCCTCTACCTGCCTCTGTCCCACACTGTCTCCTCCCTCTACCTGCACCTCTGCCCCTGTCTTCTCCTCTACCTGCACCTCTGCCCACTGTCTCCTCCTCGACCTGCACCTCCTGTCCCACACTGTCTCCTCCTCTACCTGCACCTCCTGCCCACACTGTCTCCTCCTCTACCTGCACATCCTGCCCACACTGTCTTCTCCTCTGCCTGCACCTCTGCCCCACACTGTCTCCTCCTCGACCTGCACCTCTGTCCCACTGTCTCCTCCTCTACCTGCACCTCTGCCCCACTGTCTTCTCCTCTACCTGCACCTCTGCCCCACACTGTCTCCTCCTCTACCTGCACCTCTGCCCCACACTGTCTCCTCCTCGACCTGCACCTCTGTCCCACACCCCTCTCCTCCTCTACCTGCCTCTGCCCCCACACTGTCTCCTCCTCTACCTGCACCTCTGCCCCACACTGTCTTCTCCTCTGACCTGCACCTCTGCCCCACTGTCTCCTCCTGACCTGCCTCTTGCCCCACCACTCCTCTACCTGCATCTGCCCCACACTGTCTCCTCCTCTACCTGCACATCTGCCCCTGTCTCCTCTCTACCTGCCTCTGTCCCACACTGTCTCCTCCTCTGCACCTCCTGCCCCACACTGTCCCCTCCTCTACCACCACCTCTGTCCCACACTGTCCCCTCCTCTACCTACACCTCTGTCCCACACTGTCTCCTCCTCCTCTACCTGCACCTCTGCCCTGTCCCCTCCTCTACCACACCTCTGTCCCACACTGTCTCCTCCTCTACCTGCCTCTGTCCCACACTGTCTCCTCCTCTGCCTGCACCTCTGCCCCACACTGTCTCCTCCTCTACCTGCTCCTGTCCACACTGTCTCCCCCTCTACCTGCACCTCTGCCCCCACACTGTCTCCTCCTCTCACTGCACCTCTGCCCCACACTGTCTCCTCCTCTACCTGCACCTCTGCCCCACACTGTCTCCTCCCTCTGCCTACACCTCTGCCCCACTGCTCTCCTCCTCTACCTGCACCTCTGCCCCACACTGTCTCCTCCTCTACCTGCCTCTACCACACTGTCTCCTCCTCTACCTGCACCTCTGCCCCACACTGTCTCCTCACTCTGCACCTCTGCCCCACACACTGTCTCCTCCTCTACCTACACCTCTGCCCCACTGTCTCCTCCTCTACCTGCACCTCCTGCTCACACTGTCTCCTCCTCTACCTGCACCTCTGCCCCACTGTCTCCTCCTCTACCTGCACCTCTGTCCCACACTGTCTCCTCCTGTACCTGCACCTCTGCCCCACACTGTCTCCTCCTCTACCTGCACCTCTGCCCCTCACTGTCTCCTCCTTACCTGCACCTCTGCCTCACTGTCCCCTCCTCTACCTGCACCTCTGTCTCACACTGTCTCCTCCTAGACCTGCACCTCTGCCCCCACACTGTCTCCTCCTCTACCTGCACCTGCCATGTCTCCTCTACCTACACCTCTGCCCCACACTGTCTCCCCCTCTACCTGCCTCTGCCCCACACTGTCTCCTCCTCTACCTGCCTCTCCCACACTGTCTCCTCCTCTACCTGCACCTCTGCCCCCACACTGTCTCCTCCTCTACCTGCACCTCTGCCCACACTGTCTCCTCCTCTACCTACACCTCTGCCCCACACTGTCTCCTCCTCTGCACCTCTGCCCCACACTGTCTCCTCCTCTACCTGCACCTGTCCCACACTGTCTCCTCTACCTACACCTCCTGCCCACACTGTCTCTTCACTCTACCTGCACCTCTCCCCACTGTCTCCCCTCTACCTGCCTCTGCCCCACACTGTCTCCCCCCTCTGCACCTCTCCCCACACTGTCTCCCCTCTACCTGCACCTCTGCCCACTGTCTCCCCTCTACCTGCACTCTGTCCCCACACTGTCTCCCCTCTACCTGCACCTCTGTCCCACACTGTCTCCTCCTCTACCTGCCTCCACTGTCTCCTCCTCTGCCCCACACTGTCTCCTCCTCTACCTGCACCTGTCCCACTGTCTCCCCTCACCTGCACCTGTCCCACACTGTCTCCTCCTCTACCTGCACCTCTGCCCCACACTGTCTCCCCCTCTACCTGCACCTCTGCCCCTGTCTCCCCCTCTACCTACACCTCTGCCCCACACTGTCTCCTCTACCTGCACCTGTCCCACTGTCTCCTCCTCTACCTGCACCCACCTGTCCCCACACTGTCTCCTCTACTACCCTCTGCCCCACTGTCTCCCCCTCTACCTGCACCTCCTGCCCCACACTGTCTCCTCACTCTACCTGCCTGTCCCTGCTCTCCTCACTCTACCTGTACCTCTGCCCCACACTGTCTCCTCACTCTGCCTGCCTCCTGCCCCACATCTCTCCTCCTCTGCCTGCACCTCTGCCCCACACTGTCTCATCACTCTGCCTCACACACTGTCTCCTCCTCTACCTACACCTCTGCCCCACTGTCTCCTCCTCTACCTGCACCTCTGCCCCACACTGTCTCCTCCTCTACCTGCACCTGTCCCACACTGTCTCCTCTACCTACACCTCTGCCACCTGTCCTCCCCCTCTGCCTGCCTCTGCCCCACACTGTCTCCTCACCTGCACCTGTCCCACACTGTCTCCTCTACCTACACCTCTGCCCACACTGTCTCCTCCTCTACCTGCACCTCTCCCCCACTGTCTCCCCCTCTTCCTGCCTCTGCCCCACACTGTCTCCCCTCTACCTGCACCTCTGCCCCACACTGTCTCCTCTCCACCTGCCTCCTTGCCCCCACTGTCTCCTCCTCTACCCCTGCACCTCTGTCCCACACACTGTCTCCTCTACCACACCTCTGCCCCACACTGTCTCCCCCTCTACCTGCACCTCCTGCCCCACACTGTCTCCTCCTACCTGCCTGTCCACACTGTCTCCTCTACCTACACCTCTGCCCCACACTGCTCTCCCTCTACCTGCACCCTCCCCCACTGTCTCCCCTCTGCCTGCCTCTGCCCCACACTGTCTCCCCCCTCTACCTGCCTCTGCCCACTGTCTCCTCCTCTACCTGCCTGTCCCACACTGTCTCTCTACCTACACCTCTGCCCACACTGTCTCCTCCTCTACCTGCACCTCTGTCCCACACTGTCTCCTCCTCTACCTGCACCTCTGCCCCACACTGTCTCCTCCTCTACCTGCACCTCCTGGCCCCCACACTGTCTCCTCCTCTACCTGCCTGTCCCACACTGTCTCCCCCTCACCTGCACCTGTCCCACTGTCTCCCTCCTCACCTGCACCTCTGCCCCTGTCACTCCCCCCACTCTGCCTGCCTCTGCCCCACACTGTCTCCTCCTGACCTGCACCTCTGCCCCACAATGTCCTCCTCTACCTGCCTGTCCACACTGTCTCCTCTACCTACACCTCTGCCCCACACTGTCTCCCCCTCTCCTTGCACCTGTCCCACACTGTCTCCTCCTCTACCTGCACCTCTGCCCACACTGTCTCCCCTCTACCTGCACCTGTCCCACACTGTCTCCCTCTACCACCTCTGCCCACTGTCTCCCCCTCTACCTGCACCTGTCCCACACTGTCTCCTCCTCTACCTGCACCTCTGCCCCACACTGTCTCCCCCACCTGCACCTCCCCCACACTGTCTCCTCCTCCCTGCTACCTGCTCCTCTACCAAACCTCTGCCCCCACACTGTCTCCCCTCTACCTGCACCCTGTCCCACACTGTCTCCTCCTCCTACCTACACCTCTGCCCCACACTGTCTCCCCCTCTACCTGCACCTGTCCCACACTGTCTCCTCCTCTACCTGCACCTCTGCCCCACACTGTCTCCCCTCTCACCTGCACCTCCTGCCCACACTGTCTCCCCTCTACCTGCCTCTGCCCCACACTGTCTCCTCCTCTGCACCTGTCCCACACTGTCTCACTCTCACCTACCTCTGCCCCACACTGTCTCCTCCTCTACCTGCACCTCCTGCCCCACACTGTCTCCTCCTCTATCTGCACCTGTCCCACACTGTCTCCTCCTACCTACACCTCTGCCCCTGTCTCCCCCTCTACCTGCACCTCTGCCCCACACTGTCTCCTCCTCTACCACCTGTCCCACACTGTCTCCTCTACCTACACCTCTGCCCCACACTGTCTCCCCCTACCTGCACCTCTGCCCACACTGTCTCCTCCTCTACCTGCACCTGTCCCACACTGTCTCCTCTACCTACACCTCTGCCCCACCTGTCTCCTCCTCTACCTGCACCTCTCCCCACACTGTCTCCCCTCTACCTGCACCTCTGCCCACACTGTCTCCTCCTCTACCTGCAACTGCCCACACTGTCTCCCCTGTACCTCTGCCACACTGTCTCCCCTCACCTCACCTCTGGCCACACTGTCTCCCCCTCTACCTGCCTCTGCCCCACATGTCTCCTCATCTACCTGCCTGCCCACACTGTCTCCCCTGCTTGCACCTCTGCCCCACACTGTCTCCCCTCTACCTACACCTCTGGCCCCACTGTCTCCTCCTCTACCTGCACCTCTGCCCCACCTGTCTCCCCCTCTACCTGCACCTCTGCCCACACTGTCTCCTCCTCTACCTACACCTCTTCCCCACACTGTCTCCTCCTCTACCTGCACTTGCCCCACACTGTCTCCCCCTCTACCTGCACCTCTGCCCCACACTGTCTCCTCCCGGGACTTGCACATCTAACAACACCCCACTTTGTAGAATATTCCCGAAAACGATGCATTTAATCTAATCTTTGTAATAATACCGAGTACGTTATACTAATGCATGGAACTACATGAGGCAGGTGTGTTAGTAGCAGGTGGCTCGGTATATCATTTTAATATAAAAACAAAATAGACGGAACATATGTGTTGTATTCTGAAAATTAAACACAGTAAAATAAAGAAGCCAAATACGAGGAAAAAAACTCAGCAAGGATAATTAGATTTTCCGTTTCACGCCCTGTCCTAAATCCCGGGGAAAGATTAATTAAGAAGGAAGTGAGAGGAAATAAACGAGGTGTCATGACAAGTGCCGGCATTACCTACATAGTTATCTACAAATTTGTATAATTTACCTCAATTTGCCGTATGTGAAGCCATCAATAAGCACTTAATTCTGGCCAAAATAAGTGTTTATAAAGCGGATACACAGAGAATATTAGCGACACTTGACATTAAAATATGCAGTAGTGACGATAATAATTAGGTTGTTTATGTGAGTTTAGAATCAGCTGATCAATAATGCATAATGTTTTGCTGTGGACGATATACGTATCACTGAAGGTCGTTATTTAGTTGCAAGATTGAAGGAAGTATCTCATATAATGTCCTTAACATTGTCAACCTCCATCTACCACGACAACACACTTAAATGGGAAAGTTTTAAGATAATCGACTCACTCTGTCTTAATTACCACGTGTGCCTTTAATAGAGTGTCTGTGGAATGGAAAGAAAAAGGTAACATTGAACAAGAACTTATCGCCCCACAAGCACGCTGAGCAGTAATCTTTATAGTAAGTATTCTTAATATTTATATAACACACACACACACACACACACACACACACACACACACACACACACACAGTTCCAGGTGAAAGACGAGAAGTTGTTAACAAGGAAGGACTTTAAACGCATAATCTCGTTCCATATATTACACACACAAGTCATCACCAATCACCGCACACACATATGAAGGGCTACAGAAGGTATTATTTTGTGTACTCTACCTCACATTCCAAGGTACTCTACATCCTGAGAGAGAGAGAGAGAGAGAGAGAGAGAGAGAGAGAGAGAGAGAGAGAGATTGACTTTGCTTAATAATTATATAGGATCTTTGACCTTATTATTACTTATGATGAAGGTATTCATATTTATTACAGGTGATTCATCATAGTAATTTGTGGTGACGTGGAAGTAATCATCAAGGTTAATTGGCTGGGGTTACCTCGAGCTGATGAGTTGTGCCCTGACAGTTTTTTGTGTGTTCTATTTTTTAGGTAGTGGTGTGTGGTGTGTGGTATCATATACGCACACAAACCTGTGAACACCAAACACATATACACTTATTACCCTATGACACACACACACACACACACACACACACACACACACACACACACACACACACACACACACTCAAATCCAAGGTCCCCCCCCCTTGCTCTCACGCTCATATTCCTACGGCACCTTATCCCCCATATACACTCTTATAGCCCTTCAGCCCCAAGAGAACAAGTCATCCCCTGCACACAACCTAGTACCACCCTCGCCTCACACAACCTAGTACCACCCTCGCCTCACACAACCTAGTACCACCCTCGCCTCACACAACCTAGTACCACCCTCGCCTCACACAACCTAGTACCACCCTCGCCTCACACAACCTAGTACCACCTCGCCGCCCCACCCTCACACACAACCCTAGCCTCACACACCCCACCCTCGCCTCCACACAACCTAATACCACCCTCGCCTACACAACCTAGTACCACCCTCGCCTCACACAACCTAGTACCACCCTCGCCTCACACAACCTAGTACCACCCTCGCCTCACACAACCTAGTACCACCCTCGCCTCACACAACCTAGTACCACCCTCGCCTCACACACACAATCCTACGGCCTCCACACGCACCCAACCAGCAACCCGGACGCTGGGTCGGGCAGTATTTCGGCCGCTGACGCAGTTAGTCGAGGGCCCTCCAGGCATCCCCTAGCGAAAATATCTCTTAAAAGGAATGCATTTCTAAGTATTACTTGAAATAAGCAAGGTATTTATACATATTTTATAAGATTACAGGCAGGTGAGCTCTAATCAAGTAATAAATAAGGATTATTTTAAGGTCATAGAGTCTGTATAATCGTCGCTGGGTGAGGTCAAGGTGCGAATGTGACCCGTCCGTTCTGGTGTCTTTGAGGTGATTGTTGCCTGGTGTTCGTCGGTCAATGGAGGGCCTTTAGCTTTTAGTGAGTGAGTTCATCAGTAATACAGTGTTCGTGCTTTTAGTCTATTGGATGATAAGGACGGAGGGTCAGAAAAAAGAAAAATACGGATGTGTTTCTGCGTTTTCTCTGTGATTATTAAACACAAGAATAACAACGTTGGGTTTTTCTTATTCTGGGTGTTGATTCAGGAAGATTATTTCTTTTTGTACTGTTATTTTTAGGTTAATTTAATTTGGGTTTTGTTTAATATTCCGATATACAGGAGAGGAATTAAACCAGATATTTACTGTAGTATTTTGCTATTTATACATTCTGAGGTATTGTAAAAACACGAATCATCTCAGATCTGATTGATTCCCGTTCTACTAGTAGTTCTTATTGGGATCTCTGCTTAAAGTTACACTGGGTGGCTCGTTCTGTAAGTCCTGTATGACTGTCTTAACTACTAACACCTCACACCTGTCTCAATTATCAACGAGCCATCTGTCTGTCATTGGTTTAGCTCTTACAGGAGATATTTGACAGACTCGTACACTATGGTTCATCACCGACTTGCCTCTGGTGTCACTGGTAACTCTCAACTACCGTAGCTGCGATAGTTTACGTGTCACGAGTCTTCTCTATGTGGTCCATTCGTTATAGATGAAATATTTGATCATCTTTAATGTTACCACGACTCACCGTCCTCCCCTGGGCTGGCCGGAATAGGTGGCGATCTGAGCAGTCCCTTGTTGCCAAAGGTGAGCTTCCCCCCTTCCCTCCCTCCCTACCTATCTCCCCTCCTTCCGCCCCTCCACTCCTTCCCCTCCTTCCTCCCCTGCTCCATCCCTCCCTCCCTCCCTCCTGTCCCTTCTGCCTCCCCCTTCTCCTACTCCCTCCATCCACTTCTCCCTCCCTAACTCCCTCCCTTACCTCCTCACCCCCTTCTGATTGGTTCACCTGTTGAGGCTCATCTACCAAATGCCTCCCTCCCCCCCCTCCATGATATCAAATTCGGCGCATCTTGTGGTCGATTGCACAATTATGCAAACTGCTCATGTATTACATAATTATGCTGTGCAACTCACTAATGATACGCCTCTGCTGATCTATCACCCAGCGACTTGAAATAATAATAATTTAACTAATTACATATTCAAATTTAGCATAATTCATCAGAGGAGAAAACAAGAATTATAACTGGATGGTCTGGGGTTATATGAAGGTAATTGGTGGTGGTGGAAGTCGCGATAGTGCTGGATTTACTGTCAGTTTGTACAGGGAAAGAAAATACCATTGATATACTGCATTGATAGACGTTGATAGACTTTGGTATACCACGCTGATAGAATTTGGTATACCGCCTTAATAGACTTTGATATACCACGGTGATTGACTTTGGTATACCACGTTAATAGACTTTGATATTCCACGGTGATAGACTTTGATATACCACGGTGATTGACTTTGATATACCACGGTTTGATAGACTTTGGTATACCACGCTGATAGAATTTGGTATACCGCCTTAATAGACTTTGATATACCACGGTGATTGACTTTGGTATACCACGTTAATAGACTTTGATATTCCACGGTGATAGACTTTGATATACCACGGTGATTGACTTTGATATACCACGGTGATTGACTTTGGTATACCGCGTTAATAGACTTTGGTATACCGCGTTAATAGACTTTGGTATACCGCGTTAATAGACTTTGGTATCTCACAGTGACAGATCTGAACTACACTGATGTACTTGATATAGTACATTGATATACTATATATATTTTGTTAGTTTATTATTATTTTATCTTCTTTAAACCCCCACAGCCATTGAGTGTGGGCCTTCGCTTGTCTTCTACATTTTGATCAAGTTGGGAGATGTTGACTTAATCTTGTTTGGTTTGTGATATTTTCCCTGTCTTCTTCGTGACTCATCTATGTTAATATCATGATTTTTAAGCGACTCTGTATTTGTGTTCTGGCTAAATATATATTTTAATTTTTATTGGTTTAAATTTATTTGTGAATTAAATTTTAATAACTTTGAGTATATAATTTTGATCTTTTTGATTAGTATGTTAGCTAATTATTATTATTAATTGTTATTATTTTTATTATTATTATTATTGTTTTTTTTTTCGTTTGTGAAGATTTTTAATTTTCTTCATATTGAGACAGTTATTATCATATGCAGTTAAATTTATCACAAGTTTAATGATATAAAAATGTTTTTGGTTTTTTTATCTCTTGACAAAAGCGAGATGCAAAATGGTTTCTCTTGTACATTTGTTCAATATTATCAAGTATTTCTTACTGTGTGTCAGCTCCAATTCGTTCATGGATTTTCCCGATTATTTCTTATATTGTCACATACTTTTTTTATTCTGTTGGTTATTATATCTTTATTATTTTATTTGTTTTTACATTTTTTAGAATATAGAAATAATTTTGGGATTTTTAAACAGTTGAAGAAATCGTGTGACGATCTCATAAATCAACTCCAACTCCTTAAAGAAGTTCTCAACACATGACCTTGAACAGATGTTTAGCATTAGAAAGGATTCGATCCCACTTTTCCCGCCACTGAAGGAGTTTCAGCGCGATATTGTAAGAGCTGTGTCATGTAATGGTGATGGACAGTCCCTCAGAGATATTCATTATAGTTTCCGCCTCACTACAACACTGTCGAGATGCAAACTTTAGTTCGACTAAAAAAAATATTTTAGGAACACGAAATTTGGTCTTATTGAGAGTTCTTTCCTTAATTCTTGAGAGATATATGAAAATTTAATATTTAAATTATTATCGACGCGTAACCGACCAGTAAAAATACAAGTTAATTGGGGCGTTAGTAAAATTCTGATAAACCAAGGAAGATGGAGAAACATTATGTGGGTGGTTGAGGGGTACTGCACCTTAGAACACTGCTTGGGAGTAACCATAGTAATATCACTTATATGGGATCAGGTACAACTTTGTTTTTAAGTGGTTCGTCAATCAACTTATATCACGACTGTTATATTTAAGTAGAGAAAAGACTGAAATGTGACCAGCTTCCGCATAGGCGTTGGTCCACCCTTGAAGAGTGAATGGTCGAGTTTCAGACGGTGCCTGTGGAGGTATGAGACTATACTGCACTCAGGTGGTCGAGTGTCCGTCTGTAGGAATTTCATATTTTCTATTTCGTAGCATAACTACTGACTCAATTTTTCTGAAACTTTTTAGAAAAGTTTCCTTGTTGGTCCTCTTGAAGATCTGTGGTCTGTATTTGACCTTCAGATGGGCGTAAAGGCCATAGAAGTTTATGAATAAAATGTTTGTTTATTCACTGTATTCATGACCCCTGTATGTTAACTTACTGAAGACGCAAGTGAGCATGACTTACATGTCACTGTATCGCGGGAAGACCTTGTGCCAACTGATGAAGACAACAAACTTACTTTCTGGTTTGATGTGACAACCCACGCGGTTAACACAACAGTGTGGGGGCTCACTAATATAAAGACCAGGATCCATATGCGGCAATTAACCTAACCTAACCATACCATCCTAACCTAACCATACCATCCTAACCTAACCATACCTTCCTAACCTAACCTAACCTAAATGGTCAAACTTTCGTATTATGACTAGTTCCCTAAAACAGCTCAGATTTCCCCTAGATTTCTCAAACACTCCTTAAAATGACCTTGAATCACCGTAACGTGCAGTATATATCTAAAACACTCCTGAAAAATGAGTGCAACTTTCCTCAAAATTCCCAAGGTTTTCCCTAAGATACCTCTGAATCCCCTAAAATAATTCATGATTTTTGCCCCCGCCAAAAAAAAGTAAATAAATTAAATTCAATACCCACCCATCAGCCCACCTACCCACCCATCAGCCAACCTACCCACCCACCCATCAACCCACCCACCCATCAACCCATCAACCCACCCACCCATCCATCAAACTACCTACTACTACTACTTTGCTGTCACTCGGAATTGAGTATGACGATCATCCACCAACCAACCTACCTACCTCCCCACCCACCAACCTACCAAACCATAGACCCATCAACCAACCCATCCACTGAGTCAGGAGGCAGGGGAGGCGGAGGAGGAAGAGGAGGAGGAGGAGGAGGAGGAGGAGGAGGAGGAGGAAGGCCAATGTACTCATTACATATTACTGGTTATTTAGAGTGGCCGAAACAATGACGGTGCACCTTCACCACCCCTCTGAGAATGATTATTATGTTGTATATAAAACCCGACACTGTGTTTTCCCTCTTGTTTATACAGTGTGTGGTCAGCGCCTCTCTCCCCCCTCCCTCTCCTTACCTGCCATAAGGGTTCAGGCCAATCACCACCACCCTCCCTTTCCCCCCTTTCTTCCCCCCTTCATTATTCATTGACAATCAGAAGAGACTACAGCTGTTTGCCATACAGGAATTTCGTTCACTGTGTCTCATCAGGATCGTAATTTTTTTTTTTTTCTGCTATTCTGAAATTCGTTGGGATATCGCAGCACAGACATTTTGTGTATCTTAAGAGCTCTTTACATTGTAACCCTCGAGAACTGTTATCATATCACTTTACAGATGTCTTACACATAACATAGTTCCTCAGAATTCCAATCTTATTACCACTCAGAAGTCACACACACACACACACACACACACACACACACACACACACACACACACACACACACACACACACACACACACACACACACACACACACACACACACACACAGAACAGCAACATATCACTGCACTGAAGAAGTTTTTTTCTTCCTACAGCCCATCAACACAACTATAGCTCTTCACTATTCAGGAATCTCACTTCAGTACAGTAACTTCACGCCATTCAGAACTTCGGCACAGTGGAACCTATTATGAGAGTAACTCGGCGACACTCAGAGTTCTCCAGGCCATCAGAGAATCGACAGTACTCATAACATTCGCCTACGGAAGCACACTGACTTTCTCAGGTGGAAAGTGTCACGTCTCAGCTTTGATCGTGTAAGGGGCTGATCCTGTGAGAAAGTATCAGTTATGAGCTCTTGATGAATCAAGAAAGTGTCAACCTTCATTCCTGATCAATCCAAAAATTGTCACGTTTCATTTATTTTATCAAAGTTAGACATTGTCATATCCCAGCTCAAGGTGTGTAAGTTAACAAGAGACCACACACACACACACACACACACACACACACACACACACACACACACACACACACACACACACACACACACACACACACTCACTCTAATGCAAAAATATCAACCACGTACTTAACATAAATTGTTCATTTCTCCGCCACCCAAAGGATGAGTGTTGGTACTACGCGTGTATGTCCAGGCTTAATGGGGTCTTGGGGTTATATTAGATGACATACCTGTAGAGGTTAAACCAACAAATTAATGGTATTGTCAATGTGAGAATATTACTGTTTATGGTTGAGTGAGCACGAGGTGTTGTACAGTATACCTGCATATTTACCAGTATTGATCGTTCTCAATAGATATTTCAGTCAATTTGACCTTCAAAATAACATTTGGGGCTTTGGGAGATGACCATAATTAATACAGACAGATATAAGTACAAAGTGCTGGATCAATAATACAATTTTGATCATAGTATTAGAACAATAGTCTTAATCTACATATAATAAATATATTCACGTGTGTCGTCCCTCTGATATGTGATCAATCAAAAGCATCATTACTATCATACCACATGAGATATTTACATCCTATACCATTCATGAGTATAATGCATACAAAAGGTGATACCCGTCTATCTTAATGTGTGTAAAGAATGAATCCTTCCTCTAATGATGCATCAAGTGATTATAACCCTTAGGGTGGAAGTAGCTAGGTCGTGATTTGTTTAATTGTTTATCCACTATGTAAATCTCGGCGGGAATATTTACATCTGTTTATGTACACATGAATCCCCAGCTGGACGACTTTGTCATCACAGCTGTTACAACGACGATGCTGTCACACCAGTGTTGTGCCACCACCTGCTAGGCTGACACCAGTGTTGTGACACCACCTGCTGGGCTGACGCCAGTGTTGTGACACCACCTGCTGGGCTGACACTAGTGTTGTGACACCACCTGCTGGGCTGACGCCAGTGTTGTGACACCACCTGCTGGGCTGACACTAGTGTTGTGACACCACCTGCTGGGCTGACACCAGTGTTGTGACACCACCTGCTAGGCTGACACCAGTGTTGTGACACCACCTGCTGGGCTGACACTAGTGTTGTGACACCACCTGCTGGGCTGACGCCAGTGTTGTGACATCACCTGCTGGGCTGACACTAGCACCTGTTGGGCTGACACTAGTGTTGACACCACCTGCTGGGCTGACGCTGTACCACCTGCTGGGCTGACACTGTTGCTGACACCACCTGCTGGGCTGACGCCAGTGTTGTGACACCACCTGCTGGGCTGACACTAGTGTTGTGACACCACCTGCTGGGCTGACACCAGAGCTGACACCAGCGCTCTAACACAACCAGCCGGACTGACACCAGTGTTGTGCTGTGCCGCAACCAATTGGGCTGACACCAGCGCTGTGACACAATCGGCTGGGCTGACACCAGAGTTATATGACAATTAGCTAGGCTGACACCAGCACTATGACGCAACCCGTTCCGCTGGGCTGACACCTGTGCTATCACACAACCAGTTGGGCTGACACCAGGGTTGTGACACAACCGGCTGGGTTGATATCACCGTTATGACACAACCAATTGGGCTGACACCAGCGCTGTGACACAACCGGCTGGGCTGACACCGGAGTTGTATGACAATCAGCTAGGCTGACACCAGCACTATAACACAAGCCGTTCCGCTGGGTTGACACCAGTGCTATGACACAACCAGTAGGGCTGATACCAGTGTTGTGACACAACCAGCTGGGCTGACACCAGCACTATGACACAACCAGTTGGGCTGACACCAGTGTTGTGACACAAGCAGCCGGGCTGACACCAGTGTTGTGTCATGCCACAACTAACTGGGCAGACAACAGCGCTATGACAACCCGCTGGGCTGACACCAGTGTTGTGACACAAGCAGCCGGGCTGACACCAGTGTTGTGTCATGCCACAACTAACTAAGTTGACACCAGCGCTGTGACATATTTCGTTGGGCTGACACCAGTGTTGTAACACAACTAGCTGGGCTGACACCAGTGTTGTGACAGCCAGCTGGGCTGACACCAGTGTTGACACAACTAACTGGACTGACACCAGTGTTGTGAGGCAACCAGCTGGGCTGACACCAGTGTTGTGACACAACCATCTGTGCTGACACCAGTCTTGTGATACAACCAGCTGGGCTGACACCAGTGTTGTGAGGCAACCAGCTGGGCTGACACCAGTGTTGTGACACAAATATCTGTGCTGACACCAGTGTTGTGACACAACAAGCTGGGCTGACAACAGCGTTATGACAACCAGCTGGGCTGACACCAGTGTTGTGACACAAATATCTGTGCTGACACCAGTGTTGTGACACAACAAGCTGGGCTGACATCAGTGTTGTGACACAATCCATTGGGCTGACACCAGTGTTGTAACACAACAAGCTGGGCTGACAACAGCGTTATGACAACCAGCTGGGCTGACACCAGTTTTGTAACACAACCAGCTTGGCTGACACCAGTGTTATGGCACAACCAGCTGGGCTGTCATCAGTGTTCTGACATCACCCAATGGAATGACACTAGTGGTGTGACACCATTTCCTATGATAACAACAATGATTTATTTCTTACAAATAGCTACTTGAAATTCTCTCTCTCTCTCTCTCTCTCATAATGGTAGAGGCAGCAACACGAGAGAGAAATGCTTGTAACTTAAGTTTTAAGATAATTACGAGAGTAGGAAGGGTCGAGGGGCGACCCTCTCAGAACACACTCGCTGGTGCTCTTGAGTATTTGAGTTTGATGTGTTTAAGTTCGCAGTATTAAATTTACATATAACGTGCTAAGTCTTTACCCTGTTGTGTCTTCTGCTCACACTGTAAAACATTGATGTGTCGTGTACTCAGGGTTTTAGTTGGTGAAGTGTTCTATGCTCACAGTGGCAGGTTTTTGTGTGTCGTAAACCCACAGTATTATATTTAAACTCACAATATGTGGTCTGTTGTAATTAAAAACGATATAATAAAAACATTTTGCTAGAAAGTAAGAGATATATATATTGTATTGTATATATCCATGTTTTTAAACATATTACAATATTGATAACATTTATTTGGCTGAGCTCTTTTGAGAGCTTTGGACGTCTCGAAAGGCACATGAAAAATATGTTAACGTTATACTATGTAAACAGATGAAATCATCTTATTCACTGTAAATACGTAGTGTATAACGTATAGATATTGAATAATAGTGATATTTCTTATGTAAAATTCGATTTAAGAATATAATATTGGTCATGTAGATGATAAATAAATGTAAAAAAAAATTGGATTACCAAATTTGTAAACGAATAAGGGACTAAAAGAACACACAATCAGGTATAGGGTAGATTTTAATGTGTTGTAAGCTAAAACGATAAGGTATTCACGTGTTGTAAGCTCAAAGCATTAGATATGTAGTGTGTAACATAGGTCGACAGCTCAAAGTATAGAATAATGATGTGTCGCAAGAACCTAGTAAGAAGTTTATTGATTTTAAATTTCCGTGCCATAAGAATACAATACTGGACTTATCTGTGTATTGAACTTTTCTCGTTATATGTCCGTAGAACTGAACGTTTCTGTGTCTTAATGTTACACCAATGGACTTGTATCTGCTGTAAATTCATGGTGCTGGACTTGCCTCTGTTATATGTTCGTAGTGCTGGTTTTATTTCTGCTATACGTCCGCAGTGTTGGACCTGCCTCTGCTATACGTCCGCAGTGTTGGACCTGCCTCTGCTTCACGTCCGCAGTGTTGGACCTGCCTCTGCTTCACGTTCGTATTGTTGGACTTGCTTCTGTTATACGTTCGTACTTCTGGACTTGCCTCTGCTATACGTTCATAGTGCTGGACTTGTTTCTGCTATACGCTCGTATTGCTGGACTTGTCTGTGCTCTACCGTTTGTAGTGCTGGACTTGCCTGTGTTGTAAGCCCACAGTACTGGACTTGTGTGTGCCATGATTCTCCGAACACTGAGCTTATCTATGCTATAAGTCATCTGTACTGGACTTACCTATGATGCAAGTCCTCAGCGCTAGACTATAACTTGTGTTGACGACGCATAGCACTGAACTTATCTATACCAACAACTTACTGCCCTGAACTTCGTCACATCTTGAGAACACGGTGTTTGCTTCTGGCGTGTCGTGTCTTCGCGGTAATGTGTGTGTCGTAACTTGGGTTTATATTGTCGTAAACCCATATAGTATTGGAGTGTGCACTTATGACCAATAGTGTCCTTTATGTTCATATAGAAGTTCCCATTTCAGGAGTCTTGTTATGGAGCCACACACACACACACACACACACACACACACACACACACACACACACACACACACACACACACACACACACACACACACACACACACACACACACATCCCTTTACGATACCTGTTTAAATGAATATCCCGTGTCGCTTCATCCTCCTCCACTGTTGATCTTTTTTCTTCCCTCTCCTCCTACCAGATTTTCTTCACATTGCTTGAACGGACCCCCCCCTCACCCAACACAAAACGAAAAACACCTTCCCCAAAAAACACAACAAAAGCAAAAACAATGAAGTGTATATATTGCCAAGATAGGAGACGCGCAATATATATCAACTGGATCAAACAGAACAAGCGTGGACTTTTTTGTCAAACTTCTTTTTAATTGGAATTCAATATCATTAGCTACCTAACTCGACGCTGGGTAAATATTTAACATCAATATGATTGATCTTAGCGGAGCCTTTGTCCGACAAAGCATTCCGGCCACGTCGGCTGAAAAAAAGAGTATGGGAGAGCGGGTCCTAATTTATGAGTCGCCTATTGCCTGCCTGCCTGCTCGCCTTCCTCACTCGCCACTGTTTTCTGTCCTCATCGTTCGTGTGTGTGTGTGTGTGTGTGTGTGTGTAGTCGCTCATGTACACTCTGTTACTTTGGTTATGTGTACAAAAAATGGTATTGGTCTAGTGGTCACCCTATATGTTGTTTTTGTCACTGTTATAGATATATGGCTTATAGCTTAATGTATTCAACACACACACACACACACACATACACTGAAGGAATGGGTGACCCTCCATATGGGAGCTAAATGTCACAATTCCTAGAGAGAGTCGCCACCCTGGTAATTATGTCTCTGTTAAAACCTGATGACCATCACCCTCACTCTTCACCCTCCCTCACCCTTCACTTTCCCTCGCCCTCCCTAACCCTCCCTCACCCTCTCTCTCCTTTCGACCTCCCTAGCATCACTATCCCTCACCCTCCCTCACCCTCCCTCATCCTCCCGCACCCTCTCTCACCCTTCCTCAACCTTTACTTTCCCTCACCCTTCACCCTCCCCAGCCATAATTCCCTCACCCCTCCCATAATTCACCCTAATCCTGCCTAACCTTCCCTCACCCTCCCTCACCCTCCCTCACCCTCCCTCACCCCTATCTCGCCTCTCTCATGTCTACCTCAGATTAACTCATTCCCTAATTCCTCTCTCCTCCCAATTATCCATTTTTATCCCCACTTCCCTAATCCCTACCCACCTACCTTACCTACCCTTCCTTCAGCCCTACCCACCTACCTTACCCACCTCCTTCAGCCCTACCCACCTACCTTACCCACCTCCTCGAGCCCTACCCAC
Organism: Homarus americanus; assembly: GCF_018991925.1. Taxonomy (NCBI): domain Eukaryota; kingdom Metazoa; phylum Arthropoda; class Malacostraca; order Decapoda; family Nephropidae; genus Homarus; species Homarus americanus. The sequence goes on along the minus strand of NW_024735304.1, from coordinate 67,815 downwards.
CTACCTTACCCACCCCCTTCAGCCCTACCCACCTACCTTACCCACCTCCCGTCCCTACCTCATCATTTTCTCTCACCATGTCATTTCTTCCTCACTTACTCATAATATTTTCCCTCACTTCCTCATCCTAAAATAATTGTTTGCAGTAACACAATTGTATGTCTTTTAGTTACGTCTATCTTTGTCAAGTTCATCACTTGTTATTCTCTGTATTTTCTTCTTATTATTTATCTTTTTCTTCTTCTTCTTCTTCTTTTCTTTTCTTCTTCTTCTTCTTCTCCTCCTCCACCTCCTCTTCTTCCTCTTCCTGCTATCCTCTTAATTTCCTCCTCCTCCTCCTGCCCTTCCACCCGTTTTCCCTCTTCTTATCCCCTCCTTCCCCCTTTTTCCTCTTTCTCCTCTCTACTTTCTCTTTACCTCCTCCTCCTCCTCCGTTTATCTTGGTTCAGTGTGACCTTTCATCAATCATATATTCTTCTTATCCATCTTACCCATCATCATTACCATTATCACTTCATTTACTTCCCCATCATCACATATTACTACTCCTCTCATTACTTCCTTTCTCTTCATTAATACTGTTTATTCCTCATTAAAATATACCACAGTATAAAATAAAAAGTCATTATCGGCATTAGGTCCATCGCCCTGACCAACTCTGCACCCCAGAATATTTTTTTTTACATAATTTAATACTAAAATTAATTATTGAAATTGAATAAGTACAATCAAGTTATTATTAATTGTTTCGTATGAACATGACATTAGACAACCCCTAATAAGATTACAATTACAGAAAATTTAATCATTGCAAGTAATTCGTTGAATAAATCAACAAATACTGTGTATTATCATTTAACCACGAGAGAGAGAGAGAGAGAGAGAGAGAGATGTACTTTTATAAGGAGAGGAAATAGTGTATTTAGCGATGATGATGTCCATCTGTTTGTAACGTAAATAAAAATAAATAAATTTAACACACTATTATTGTGATTGTTATTCAGTTAATATAGACGACTTTATAATTAATTTGTTATAATCATGAAAAACCAGAAAATGGCTTGAAGTATATATATATGTACAGTATATATATATATATATATATATATATATATATATATATATATATATATATATATATATATATATATATATATATATATATATATATATATATATATATATATATATATATATATTATTTGTTTATTTTATTTTATTTTTTACGGGGTAATAGCCCACCTGGACACAGGTCATCGACCCACAACGGGGCCCAGGGGGCGAAAAAATAAGATTACTCTATTATTACACCTTATAAGAAGGTAACAGCGTAAGACAGTGGCAAAAAAGGAAAAAAAAACATAACTCCGAAAAGATCATTTAGAAAACAAGAAAACCTGGTGATTACGTTTCTTCCTCTGTGTCCTTACTGTAAACTCAAAATTCAGTTGTTCTGAGGACCCACCAGTGCCCGGCCCTCGTGAAAATATCCCCGGCAGCGTACAACAACAGTGGGCATTGTTAGGGTGGAGGCAGAGCATACCCGCCCTGTTATCCTCAACAGTACAGACAAACACCTCCTCTTTCACCATCTCTCACACCCTCTGATCTTTCTCGAAATTCCACACCTTAAGAAAATAGGATAAAAAACGAATGGTAAGGTAGCAAGACAGTTTCCTCATATGTGATCGTCTGGCTACTCTGTTCACTCTTAATGGTCAAGTTCTGAGAATATAAGGATATCTTGGTCTGTGATCCTCACCATACTGTTTACTCTCTTGCGGTACCCACGTTTTACGTATTATATATGAAGGAAATTACGGATCACCTGAAGATTAGGCACCCTAGCTTATTTCAAGTGATGAAAACACCCAAAAGTTAATAGTAACTAACCTAACCCTTCCAGGTAACGTTGGAGTGTTTAATCATCACGTAATATAACCTGGGGTGCCTAATCTTCATGTATGGTTTCTTGGGTCAGGTCTTAAAGTTTAAAACGCTTAGGGTTCATATTGATAAGATTGAAGAAAAAATATTCGAATGAGAACGTCCCTTTTTGTACTGGACGCTCGCCTTACTGCTGCCAGTTTTGTTTTTTCCTCAAAATATTTATACTTAAGAAAACAAGACAACTTATATGGTAGTAAGGCAGCAGTTTATGCACTATCACCATGATGGACATTTCTTTCTTAAAATCATATGTCCAGGGAATAAAAAAACAACAAGAAAAGATAAAAAAAAGTCCGCATGTGGCTTTTGTCTTAACCAAAAACAACCGCGCTATAAGACTTCTCGCGGGAATTTTTGTGTAAAGAATTTATGCTCCCGCAATTTCTGTCATTACTGGCTATAAAAAGCCGGCCGAGGTGATCTATGGAATAATTGCCACAATCATACTCGGTGCCTGCTAATAACAATTATTAACAGAGGAGAAAAAGGATGAAAACGCAAAGAACAAAAAAAAATCTTTCTATCATTCACTTAGACTAAACAATCCGGTATCCTCAGGTGGGTTCATCTGTTCATGTTTCATCCGTGCCCAAATCGATATTACCTTAGTCATTCTGGCTCGTACTCAGCATGAAACTTGAGGCAGAGTTCTGGTTAACTATTATTAACTTAGAAGATTACTCTGATTCACAGGGATAATGAGGTACGTTGTCCGTATCACAACCTAGCCGACCCTCTGAGTCATGGCTCTCTGGTGTTCCAAGCAACTTGGGAATGGTTGGTTCGAAGCACCTTGAACACGGTTCGCAACACCCTGGACACGGTTCGAAGCACCATGGAGATGGTTCAAAGTATCTTGAGGATAGTTCTAAGCAGGTATCGGCTTTAGGGTTTGGGAAGGAGGGGTGCAGGAGGAAGGTTGAGGGAGTAAAGGTGTTGGAGTGAGGGTGTGGGATGAAGGTGCCGAGTGGGGATGTGGGTGTGATGGTGATAGTTTGATGGTGATGGTTTGATGGTGATGGTTTGATGGTGATGGTTTGATGGTGATGGTTTGATGGTGATGGTTTGATGGCGTAGGTGAGATGGTGATGGTTTGATGGTGATGGTTTGATGGTGATGGTTTGATGGTGATGGTTTGATGGTGATGGTTTGATGGTGATGGTTTGATGGTGATGGTTTGATGGTGATGGTTTGATGGTGATGGTTTGATGGTGATGGTTTGATGGTGATGGTTTGATGGTGATGGTTTGATGGTGATGGTTTGATGGTGTCGGTGAGATGGTGAGAGATGGTGTAGGTGAGATGGTGTAGGTGAGATGGTGATGGTTTGATGGTGTAGGTGAGATGGTGATGGTTTGATGGTGATGGTTTGATGGTGTGGGTGAGATGGTGTAGGTGAGATGGTGTGGGTGAGATGGTGTGGGTGAGATGGTGTGGATGTGATGGTGTGGTGAGATGGTGTGGTGAGATGGTGTGGGTGTGATGGTGATGGTTTGATGGTGTAGGGTGAGATGGTGTAGGTGAGATGGTGTGGGTGAGATGGTGTGGGTGAGATGGTGTGGGTGAGATGGTGTGGATGTGATGGTGTAGGTGAGATGGTGTGGGTGAGATGGTGTATGTGATGGTGATGGTTTGATGGTGTGGTGAGATGGTGTAGGTGAGATGGTGTGGAACTGTGGAAGTGAGGGAGTTTGAGTTAGGGGTGAGGGTGAGGGTGAAAGAATGAGGGTGTGGGAGTTAGGGTGAGGGAGAGGGGAGAGAGAATGAGGGTGTGGGAGTGAGGGGTGTGGGAGTGAGGGAGGGGGAGAGAGGGTGAGAGAATGAGGGGTGTGGGGTGAGGTGTGGGAGTGAGGGTGAGGAGAGAGGTGAGAGAATGAGGGTCTGGGGTGGGGGTGTGGGAGGGGGTGGGGAGAGGGGTGAGAGAATGAGGGTGTGGGAGTGATGGTGTGGGAGTGAGGGTGAGGGAGAGAGGGTGTGGGTGTGGTGGTGAGTAATGCAGATGAGGATGTGGGGATGAAGGTGTGAAACGAATGTGTGGAAGTCAGGGAGAAGGAGTCAGGGTGTAGGTGAGATGGTGTAGGATGGAGGTGAGGGTGTGGGTGTGAGGGTGTGGGACTGTGGAAGTGAGGGTGAGGGAGTTAGGAGTGAGGGAGTGAGGGTGTGGGAATGAGGGTGTGGTTGTGAAAGTGAGTGGTGATGTGTGCTGGTGTGAGAGTGAGGGTGATAGTGTGGGTGTGATGGTGAGGGAGTGATGGTGTGAGAGTAAGGGTGAGGGAGTGAGGGTGAAGGTATGCAGCTCAGCATGTGTCAGGACAACACAGGTATACAACAGTAGGAAACAATAATTTAAGTGGACCAAGGACAGTCGACAAGACCATCAAATGCTTAACGAGAATTGGGTTCTTTACCTGTTTTTTGAATTAGCAAAAATATATAAAATGCAAAACAGTTTAGATTATTTGCGTTGAAGAAAATGAGTTTTAATATAAATACATTTTAAATATATGTATTAAATTTCAGCGGATGCGAAAGAGGAATGTTTTAATTTTCTCTTTAAATCGTATATAAATGGAGTGATTTATATATCTGTATAAGTAACAGTGAACATCAAGAGACTACCTAGTTAAGTAAGGTAATATTAGTGAAATGATTAAAGAGAATAGACTATGGTGAGGCTTATATAGTATGAATTATGCTTTTTCATGTACAACATATACACACAATAGCACAGATGCAAACTTATTAATACAGTTACTGGTCTCGTTCCCCTGAGGCAGAGCAAAGCAGACCTAAAAAGAGAGCAGGACACGGGCTACTGCTACTACACTCTCTTACGTGGCTTCCAGCCTTCCCCAATAGCCACACCTTCGCCTCCATTTTATTACCTTAAAATTAAATATCCTAATACATAAGTAGCTATCCTAGCTGTGTTGAGTTAGTTGAGCCGCAGATCTATGCAGCATTCAGTGACTGTTGCCTCATAGTCAATATCTGCAATTGTTGTCGGCTATGGGGCCAATCCTCTCGTTCCCCTGAGGCAAAGCAATGCCGACCTAAGCAGAGAGCTACTACTACGCGGCCTCCAGCCTCCCCCAAAAGTCACTACTACTACTAATACTACTACTACTAATAGTACTAATAATAATAATAATAATAATAATAATAATAATAATAATAATGATTAACGGTTTATTGAAAACGTTCAGAAACCCGAAGGTTGAAAATTTACATTGGACAGAAATGTCTTATTGCATATAAAGACATGGGGTAGTTGGGTCGTTTAACAAAGGCTTTCATTACTAAAAGGAGAAGGAACATGAATCGAACATACAAATTATAATTTACAGTTGATGGCCCGGGCTGGTATCTTGCCCTACTGTGTGAGGTCATGTAGGCCACGTGGTGCAGTAACTCGTCCTCAGGTGTTGACATGTAGGACCTCACGTGGTCATGGAGACCCGAGTGGTGTGGGGTGGTGTCACAGTGTCTCACTCTCTGGTAAGTGGTGTTGTGTTATCTTATGGTCAGATGTAACGCCTACCCACGGTTGTTCCAGGAGTGGACTGATTAACACCACCTGGTCAGAAGAGTTTTGGGTTCCCAGGGGCGCTTATCTCTGGGTGTGGACCTCACTGGTGGGTCACGGCTCTTGCTGGTACTGTCTAACGCTGAATTCACTGGCTTAAGCGCTGTTCATCACTGATCAACACTGATCCCACTTCTTTCCGAAACGAAATTGTTACTTTTGACGGGATTATGTTGATATCCCGGTGGTGAGGATGGGTCGAGGAGAGGGATTTAGGGCCAACATTGGCCGGGGGCAACTGCCGCAGCAGGAGCGGGCGCCCGACAGGTCTTGACCCTCTGGTGGTCAAGGATTATATATATATACATATGTGTGTGTGTGTGTGTGTGTGTGTGTGACTTCAACTCAAATTATAGAGTTTACTTTATACTCCACCCTGGTTTATCTCACGCTGCATTAACTCAACTCACACACCCCCTTCACCCTCTCTCTCGCACACATATTATTACTAGGTGTCACCATCTCTCTTTTCTCTGTCTGTCTGTCTGTCTGTCTCTGTAACACGCCTCATTGCTAGAAGTTATCAACACCTCTCTCTGCGGCTAAACTTGAAACTACATTACCTTTTCACGTCTTCCCAAGCACCTAACACCCGTGCTCTTCTTTAACCCTTTCGTTGTGATTCCCGCACCTACCATTCTGTTCTAGCTTAGGGTAACCTCCCTCAGCCAAAGGGTTAAAACCTCTCTCGATTAAAGAGTAAGTCTTCCGCCACCTAAAAACAATCTTACATTTTTCCTTTTTTTCTTCACATCACTAAAGACGTTTGTCGATGATCGTAACTATAGTGAAGTGGCAGATGTATATTGTAGGTAATACACATATGACCCAGGTGCCAGCTATATAAACCAGGTGGTGGGAATGTAAACTTTAGTAAAAACGCAATAGACGAGTTGATATGAGCAATGAGCTTCGAATCTGGGTGATTATTATTATTATTATTATTATTATTATTATTATTATTATTATTATTATTATTATTATTATTATTATTATTATTATTATTATTATTATTATTATTATTATTATTATTATTATGCGTAACTAAATGACAAGCTTAAATAGTAAGTGTGATAGACCGAAGCGAGGGAAATCGAGGAGGCAAGTCATTTAGGTAATCATGCAGACAACACTATCACTGCATGACTGCGTGTGGTGATCTGTGTGACTACAGGGGAGGAAGATTTGCTATATAGTATTGCATGATCGAACCTAACTAGCAGTGGAGCCTTGTATGATTGCTTGTGGTGGAGCCTAACTGGTTGTGGAGCTTTGTATGATTTCTTATGGTGGAGCCTTGTATGAATACCATAAGTTCATTGACTGTGTTCTCTACCTCTTCCGGGGCTGCGATGGATTCCCCTGTTGTGAGAAATGAGAGAAAAAAATGTCTGTGAGAGAGATATTGAAAAAAAAGAATTAGCGGGAAAGATTTTAATTAAAGAGAGAGAGAGAGAGAGAGAGAGAGAGAGAGAGAGAGTAGTGACAGAATAAGTTAGAGAGTGAAAGAGTGTGTGAGAGTGAGAGTGAGAAGGTAAGAGAGATAAAGAAAACGTAAAGGAGAGAGTTTGTCAGAGATTTATGGAGTCCCTTTTACTTCTTTCCACTTTCTGTCTTATTCTCTTTTCTCCCTCCACCGTTCTTCTTCTTCTTCTTCTTCTTCTTCTTCTTCTTCTTCTTCTTCTTCTTCTTCTTCTTCTTCTTCTTCTTCTTCTTCTTCTTCTTCTTCTTCTTCTTCTTCTTCTTCTTCTTCTTCTTCTTCTTCTTCTTCTTCTTCTTCTTCTTCTTCTTCTTCTTCTTCTTCTTCTTCTTCTTTCTTCTCTTTCTTCTTCTTCTTCTTCTTCTTCTTCTTCTTCTTCTTCTTCTTCTTCTTTTCTTCTTCTTCTTCTTCTTCTTCTTCTTCTTCTTCTTCTTCTTCTTCTTCTTCTTCTTCTTCTTCTTCTTCTAATCTTATTTCTACAAATCCTTACTTTTCATTATAAACATGTAACTATTTCTTTTCCATCATTCTTAATACCCCTCCTGTCGTGTGTGTGTGTGTAGGCGTAACCCGCCCATTATAATTAGAAAAAAGGCTTCACATATTAACATTAGTATACGAATAAATATTTAATTTCAGCTCAAATATAATTTTTAACAGGAAAACAACGTCTTTTTTAATTGTCTCCTGCTCCTCCTTTCACCATTCATTACTTGTACCTTGAATGTCTCTCTCTCCATTAATCCTCTTCTCTTATGTTTAAATATTTCCCATTATCAAAGTCTTACCCACTCCTAGTTGTTCCCGTTACAAAAGTTTACAAAAAGTCTCCTGTTTAATATATGCTGAAAAAAAAAGGTGAGATTCATTAAGCCTCTACAAAAACTGGTCGAAATTTTCATAAATTTTCCTTGATATTAAGAAAAGCAGAATGTTTTTTTTTATTATTGTTAATAGGTTGCCGTCATTAAAGTCCCATTAAAAGAATAAAAAAAAGGTGAAACATTAAAATGATAAATGTTTTCTACTTATGCAAAGAAAATTATTATATTTTAAAGCTCTAAATAGCTTAGGGTGTATTTACAAATGTATAATATTTTTTTCTTCCTATTCATACACTCTTAACTGTTGAGACAAGTATATACTATATTGTTTTATTGTCGAAAGGAACTTAAACCGTAAAACGATCAAATAAATAATTAAGAGTAAAACACTTTATAAACATAGTTGATTCATTAAGGTTCTGGAAAAAATAAGAAACTTAAATATACTTTTGCTGGCACAGAAAAAAAAATAAATTTCACGAGTATTGTAGTTTATTTAACTTCAGCGACAAGTTAGATTCTTGAAGTGCAAAGATTCAGGCGTTTAAATTTTTTGTTTACACTTGCGAGATGAGGAATGACCCCATCGAGTCAAAATCGAATCTCTGTTTTCCTGACCTCGTGTTGACAACCACAGTATATCATAGCTTAAAGTTTCCAACCTCCAATGGAAAATAAAAATCATATACAACGTAAAAATCATTGAAAATTCATCTTTGTGTGTCAGGTTCAGTAAACAAGTTAGATGTGTTTTTCAGGGTCTAGTTACGGGTATACAAAAATGTCTAACTTACGAGCCTTTAAGAATCCAGATACATAATGTTTCTCCGTGCGTCATACATCAGCGGGAATAATGAAAAAAATATATATTGTTTTTTTCTGCGTGTCTCTCCTGCTGGAAAGTTCACTCAGTCATTAATAAGTGCAAAAATCATAACGGGCAAAGCTGGTTCTTTTTGCACGGGGAAAATTGGTTTGTCTGCGTCCTTAATAATTTACACAGGAATTATCAGTGTTAGTATGGAGTCTACTGCAGAGAGAGAGAGGGGGCCCAACATACATCAAGGGCAGGTGTGTAGAGTAGTGCGTTATGGATGTCACTCATAAATAACTTGTACGGAGTCTTTAGTTTATTCAGCGGTTAAAAAGCTCTCAACCACCTGACAATTATCACTTGGTTATAGTTTTTCACTTTTTCATGACTCTTTTTTATCTTAAACAACCTGACAACTAAGTATCACTGGGTTAATATTGTTCTAAGCTAATGTAACCTGACAACTTTCACTGGGTTAATGTTGTTCTACGCTTAACAACCTGACAATTAACCATAATTGAGTTAATACTGTTCTAAGCTTAAACAACCTGACAACTTTCGCTGGGTTAACGTTTTTCTAAGCTTAAACAGCCTGACAACTTTCTCTGAGTTAACGTTGTTTTAAGCTTAAACAACCAAAAAACTCATTATCACTGGGTTAAAGCTGTTTTATATGAGTTCTAAGCTTAAATCCGACAACTAACTATTACTTGGTTAACATTATATTTTATTAGTTTTATTGAAGCTTAAACAAACTGACAGCTAACTACTACAGCTTGAACGTTACTTTAACACTGGTAGCCCTGACTAGTACTATGGTCCAAAACACACACACACACACACACACACGCATTTTCTCTCTCTCTCTCTCTCTCAGACAGATCATTCCTGTACTTTTACTTGAGCAGAAAATCACACATAATGATAAACCGTGTTAAAGTATTTTGTTATCAGGTGATTTGAGTGGTGGTGTTACCCTGCATGGTATGTTTAAACCGGATGTATAAAAATAATAAACATTGAGATATTGAGATGAAAAATACATTATTTTAGGAAGCATCAAAAGAAATTATTTTTGAGAGGTGGTGAAGACAAAGGTGATCATCTGGCTGGTCTTTGAAAAATAAAACCATTACATGATTTTGAGTATTTTTAATAATGAAAGGAGGCCAAGCAAGACCATTCATAGAAATTAACCTTTACGAAATAATTAAGAGGTAAAGACGTCTATGTTTTATTGATGGGAAAAATGGGAAATAATGAATGAAATATGTCCTTGCAAATTATTGAAAGAAGAGAGTGTCAAGGAAATATTGAAAGAAGAAATCGATTGAGAACGTTTTTAATTACGAAACGGACGTGCGAGTCATGGCGTGGAAGAATGATATGGGTAGTCTAAAGGAGTAACTTCTCTACTTCTACTTTACATTGGTTTTTGTCACTCCATTACACATCTTTTCTAACCAGAGTAGCAACACTGTCCAGTCTCTCATGCCAACGTCACCCCCGGTAAGACTCCTATAGTTGAACCTCATCATCATTCACCTCCTTCATTCCTCATACTTCTCGACTCATTCCCTCTCACATCTCTTCGTCAGCTTACAGGTTCTTAGTTGTAATGTTTGTCTATTTGTGTACCTGTGTGTGCTTACGTATGTTACAGAAACTCTCTCTCTTCCTTGTTGAATTACAGAAATATAAGCATTAGGAAGGGAAGGAGGGAGTGGTCGTGTGTGTAATAATAATAATAATAATAATTAACGGTTTATTGAAAGAGCTTGGCAGCCAGAAGGCTGAAAATATACAGTTACATATTTGGGGAATGGGTTACGAATTACAAATAATATACAAGTAACATAAGTGACACAAATAAGACATATAATAACTAGATGGGGAAAAGCTCAAACTACAGTTCATTTCAACATAGTGACAGTGTAAGGAGCAGTGTTTACTGGGAGTGAATACACTGATTTATTACAAGTTATTGATAATTTTTACAATGGTTGGGACTGGGCTGTTCTTATAGCGATCAGTTCGTGCACGTATGGGCTGGATGCGGTTGTGGTGTCGAACAGCAATTCTCGGACAAGGGATCTCAGGTGGTAGTAGGAGCCGGTGTCGGGGATGGTGTAGAAGCTTCTTACCAAATTTGCAGATGAGGTCGTGGTGATGGTCAGTGAGAGTCGAAAGGGTCAGTGTGTTGAGCGCTTCTTGATATGTGGAGTAGGAAGGGGAGAGAATAATCTTGCATGCCCTCTTTTGCACTTTTTCTAGGTGTTTACGTTGTGTGGCATTTAGGGAGGAAGACCAGGTGGGGAGGCATAGGTGAGCTTGGGAAGTATGAATGTTGTGTAAACACTGAGGAGCTCGGGTGCAGGAACTCCGAGGGACTTGAGTCGGCGGAGGAGGTGGAGACGGAAACTGGAGGATTTGACAACTTCACTGACGTGTGGTTTCCAATTTAGTTTGTTGTCTATGGTGACGCCGAGGAGCTTCGTGGAATCTACAACCTGGAGTGTGTGTGTGTGTGTGTGTGTGTGTGTGTGTGTGTGTGTGTGTGTGTGTGTGTGTGTGTGTGTGTGTGTGTGTGTGTGTGTGTGTGTGTGTGTGTGTGTGTGTGTGTGTGTGTGTGTGTGTGTGTGTGTGTGTGTGTGTGTGTGTGTGTGTGTGTGTGTGTGTGTGTGTGTGTGTGTGTGTGTGTGTGTGTGTGTGTGTGTGTGTGTGTGTGTGTGTGTGTGTGTGTGTGTGTGTGTGTGTGTGTGTGTGTGTGTGTGTGTGTGTGTGTGTGTGTGTGTGTGTGTGTGTGTGTGTGTGTGTGTGTGTGTGTGTGTGTGTGTGTGTGTGTGTGTGTGTGTGTGTGTGTGTGTGTGTGTGTGTGTGTGTGTGTGTGTGTGTGTGTGTGTGTGTGTGTGTGTGTGTGTGTGTGTGTGTGTGTGTGTGTGTGTGTGTGTGTGTGTGTGTGTGTGTGTGTGTGTGTGTGTGTGTGTGTGTGTGTGTGTGTGTGTGTGTGTGTGTGTGTGTGTGTGTGTGTGTGTGTTTATTTGTTTTATTTACTTGTATGCTTCCTAAAGTAAACATTTAATATTTCTGGAGAATCATCATTATTAACATAACCCAACAGGAAGTCAATTTATGCGAAGATAGATAAATAAAGGAATTACAATAATTTATTTTCTCTTCGCTAAATTACAATTATTGTATATATCAGCTGTATGTATAGGGGAGAGCCACAGGGTATCTAACAGGCTCCAGTTAATTTTTCTGGTTATAATTAAAGAGCTTTATAGAAAGACATCCTTCACAAAATTAGTAGATGATCTTGCTGTTGTATGTGTCACCAGAGTTGCTTTAGGGAGACAGTGAACAGAGACCAACCAGCCTCCAGACTGTAGCGTATTAACACTATCAGATATTTGAGTTTTCTACCATTTTCTTTGTTATTCCGACATGGTAATTCAAGTTGATAGTGAGCGGTAAGTAATTTTAAATAGTGGTAGCACCAGCTATTAATGTTTTCAATCTTTATGTTGCCTGATGTACTGTACTGTAGGTCCCAAAGAAAAATGTCACCAATGAAGAATTCACTTATGATTAGGATCAATTAATACCCAGTTTAAACGTTTAAATTTACATTATTAAGACAAATAGTAACATGCTAAAATTAATAATTACAAACAAAAATAATATATGAAATTATATCAATCACATAAATATATGATATATTTATTTTCTAATTACCATTAACATTCATCATAAGGATATAAGTCCAGTGATAACTTCTCACTAGGTATACACACAAACTTTCTCTAGTGAAATTATATTACTCCATTCATAACCATAAATGTTCCTACACTTAGTATGTAAATAAGTCCAGATCCAATGTTCTCTCATCCAGTGTTCTTCCATTTGGATATTCAATTAAAACTTGAGAACCTCTTTGGACAAAATTACAGCATACCAATTAAAGCCTCTGAAATAAATATTAATTTCAATAATCTATTCCAGGTAAAATAAATCATTAAATAATTCACATCAATCACTAATATAACATCTCTTTACATTAAAACAATAATTTGGGTCAATTATTTATATTAAACATTAGGTAATAACTAGTACATCAATATTCATTTCAAATACAAAAAATATATATATTTCTTTCATATGTTCACTGTTAAGTAATTTTTATCCAATTACTTTATAATGCAGTATAAACTTTAAAAGAATATCACACATGTGCATCAAAATATTAATAAAGAATTATCATATATATTTCAATATGTTTCACGCATTATAAGAGGTAATATGAACTATTCATTATATCACTGGTGAATAACTAACAAAATGTTTATCTTAATATATATGATGAGGTTTATAACACCCTGATATAATCATTCAGGGACAGACCTAAAACATGATGGTTTTCCGTAATATCTGATCTGAGAATGACTCCTTAGACCAGGGGTTTTCAAACTATGGGTCCCGACCCTTCAGTGGGTCGCGAAATAAATAAATTGGGTCGCAAAATAAAAATGGGTCGCGAAAATAAATCAGAATATTTTTATTTTCATACAATTGGATACATATAATTCAAATATAAATGGATCATGAGAAATTTACATGAATTTTGTCGATGCTAAATAAAGGAAAATTGTGAACAGTGTTTGTCTTTGATTTACTCATTTCATATCATTACACTTAGGTTTAATGGGTCGCAATTCAAATTGTTGTTCTGGCTGTGGGTCGCAGTAAAAAAAGTTTGAAAAACACTGCCTTAGACTGTTCCCTCTCGGTCTGGCTCTGCTCGTTTACTGGTTAAAAATTCTTCTCATCTATATTAATAATTCACACAGTCTCAGTTTAATTATGTTAAATATTTATATATATTTCTTTAATATATAATTTTTTCACTTATTATTTCCAAGTTTATAAATCATTATCCGTCTTCCTAAACCTGTTACATTTTCAATAATCACTCATTCGGACCATTTCACAAATTTACTCTTCATTTATCCTAACTTTTCTCTCCTTATCTCACCAATATATGAAATAGTCTTAATTATTTATAAGTTATCTATAATGTCATCATAATCTACGGTAATCAATTTATCTTGTAATTACTATTTGAAAAGGTAACCTCTTATTTACTGAGGAATTCATATGTTTATAACAATAATTTAGTATCATGAGATAAGATATTTACTTACTTTAAACATTTTCTAATTGAATTACAACAATTTGAAACTTAAAAATTATTTCAAAGTTATAATCAATCATTTTACTTGCTTATACAATACTTCAGGTTACTTTACAATAAAAAATAACATGAATAATCAAAGATTTCTCTGAACTTTTACATGTATTTGCTGAGGTCAGCATTCTACGTCACATTCTCTAAACCTTCACCTTTTTACATTTCAAAGGAGTATCTAAACTATTTTGTTACATAATAACAAATATTTTTTAACATCAGAAAATTCAGTTTTGGTATTCAATTAATTAAAACGAAATCAGTTTCATTTCAAAACCTGTGGAGTTATGGTCATATGTCCATTCTAACCCTGTTTAATATTCCTCAATTTACTGTTGACCTTGTTAAGTTATTATAGTTATGTATATACTCGTCATTTGAAGGAAGTGATCATGTTAAGCACGTGACTAACGAAGCACCGTAAATAGTTGAGGGTATCTAAGGTGACAGCTGGCGTGTACAGTAGCTCCAGTGTGATTACAAACAGGACAACATAAGTATAGAAACACGTACGGAGTATTATTCTGGGAAGTAATTATACAAGTCACAAGAATTGTCTGTAACTCTGAGACTATTAATCACATAACCCTTAACACCGTCACCTCTTCCTACCTACTTCAAGCTCCATTCATAAATACGCCTCATGACCTTCACCACTACAGCCCAACCTAAGAACTGAACGCTTAGAGAGAGATCACTAACCCCTTATGTATAACTTCGTATCAAAGACTTATAACGACTGGAGCAGTTTATCCCTTGTAATCATGATAAGTTTATATCATTAAGCCAAATTCTTCTTAATAGCGCATAGTGACTTACCTGCTATTAGTTCTTTATGTGACTAATAAGTTCAAGGATGTTTCACCCGTTTTCTTCACCACATTAATGACTGATTTTATAATAGTTATGGAATATTACACACACACACACACACACACACACACACACACACACACACACACACACACACACACACTATTACTATTTTTCTGTCACTCGGAATTGTGTATGACGATCATCCAGCTATGATACAATGATATGAGTTATTTTAGGATGTCACCTTTGTTTGTGAGCTCTGAGGTGACTAGAGAGGCCGATACGGGGACGGCAGGGTCGTCCAAAGATGTTGCACGTGTGGAGGGATACATCTAGTGCGGAAGGGGCAGCGGCAGCGTCTTTCCTGCGCTGGCGCTTGTCTGCCTCAGTTTGCAGTCAGGCTAACTAGAAAGTATCGACACCTTCCCGTGTGATGATCCTCCAAGCGTTACAGTGTGGAGTAATCGTCTCCCAGGTGAGGGGGGTCGATTTGGCACTTTTTCAGGTTTGTCGTAAGACTATCCTGATACCATTTCCGTTGCCCGTCAGCGTTACGTTTACCATTCGTTTAAGCGATTGTAAAATAGTTGCTTTGCCAGTCTACTGTCGTCCATGCGGGAAACATGGCCAGTCCAATGTAGTTGTTCATGGATAATGGTAGTCTTGATGCTCCTACAGTTGATGTCAGCGAAAATACTGGCATTTATTCTCTTGTCTTCCCAGCGAACTCGGAGGATGGAACGTAGACTACGTTGGTGAATGTTTTAAAGTGAATTGAAGTGCCTCCTGTATGTTGCCATATAGCACTGTGGGTGGAACCACTGCTCGATATACGTGCAACTTTGTAGATAATTTCAGCTCCCTCCGTCTGAAGACAGGGGTACGGAGTCTGCCAAGGGTCTGAGATGCACATCTGATCTGATGTTGAATCTCTTCATTGATGTCCGCGGTGGTGGACAGGTAGGAGCCTCGATACTGAAAGTGGGTAACATTAGAGAGGGTGAGGCCGTCAGCTGGATGGATGGTGAAGGTGTGGCTGAACCAGGAGCAGGCTGGAAGATGATCTGAGTCTTACGTACACTCATCTCAAGGCCGAAGTGTGCATAAGCATCTGCGTAGGTGTTCAGGATCTCCTGTAGGGTGAGGTCATCTGCATACTGGAGTTCAGTAATGGAAACTGCCGATATCTTTGTTCCTGCCTGGAGTCGTCTTATGTCGAAAAGACCCTTCATCCGGTACTCGATGTCCACCCCGCCGGCTAAATTGGCACTGGCACGAGTAAGGAAGGCAGCCAAGAAAAGAGAGTTGGTGCCAGTACACATCCTTGTTTTACCCCCGTTTGGATGGGGAAGAACTCAGACTGGGTGCTATTGTGCAGGACACTGCCGTTCATGCCATCGTGGAGTTGCCTCACAACGGCGATCAATTTTGGGGGGCAGCCAAAACGGCGGAGCTCAGATATGTGATAGTTTAAAATTTTATATAGGCTCAGTGGTGTAACCAAAGATCGTAAGATATTTATTATTATTATTATTATTATTATTATTATTATTATTATTATTATTATTATTATTATTATTATTATTATTATTATTATTATTACTATTATTATTATTATTTCCATGATATTATTTTGATTATTGTCATTATCATTATTAATACTATTATTCTTCTTATTATTATACACCACTATACTTTACAAGCACGTACCCACTCCCAAGGTGGCCCTTAAGCGCTTGTAACACTAACAGGGCAGCTATGAGGAGGTGTGTACGCGTGCCCGCACCAATGTAAACAAACAACAGCTGATATGTTGAGCGACGTGGTGCTTGATGGTGAGAGGGTGGCCCGGTGTACCGTGCAGGTGTGCTGGGCAAACTTTTCTCTTTTTAATCAAATAGTAAATGTAGAATGTTGTGTAAGATCATGAATAATGAAAATATTGAATCGTAAATTGAGTTTGAGTGCAGACTGGTTTGTGAAGGTCTGGTGAGAATGTATCTCTTGGTCAGTCAGTATAAAATGCCTCTCTCTCTCTCTCTCTCTCTCTCTCTCTCTCTCTCTCTCTCTCTCTCTCTCTCTCTCTGTGTCTCTCTGTTGTGTGGGGATGAATCAATGTATACAGAAGCCTCAAATAAGTGAAGAAGAGGGAAAGAATAGGGAGGCTAAGAGTGGAAAATGATAGAAGAGGACTAAGGTACCAAGCACAAAAATATAATACATGCTCACACATTTCCTCGTATCCTCAACTCTCGCACGCCGGATATAACATGACTCTCAGCCACCATACTGACTCACCAAGCTTCCCGCCAAGTCCCTCTGCATACCAAGTTGATTCTCCTTGACAGACGACAAATGTTTAATTGATTTCACTCTATCTGTTGCGGAATTTAACTTTTCTAAGGGGAAATAGTAAGTTGGGAGTACATCACAGGCAGCTGGGGGACCACAATACCACTTTCCTTGCACGAGAGCCCACGCCTCCCTCCCCCCCCTCTCCCCCGTGACGCCACCGCATTTATAAAATATTAAATGTTTATTTCTATATTATTGGAAAACTCAGAGTGTGGCCATGATACGTCGTTGAATGAAAAGTAAAAATCTATAAAGTAATTTCCTTGCCTCCTGCTCAGGCGGATTCTGTTATATATTTTTTTCAGCAGTTTGTGAACATATCTTCAATAATAAGAAAAAAATATACAATTTACTCGGTATCAACTTTCTTGGGTACAAATCTGTCACGAGATGAAAGAATATTTGCTGCAGTATTCTGAACGTCTCTTGATGGGAATTTAGAACATAAACTTGTAACTCAGCGGGGAATACACTTAAAGAAACATATATACAATAACGTTTAATTAACTATTAAGTATTATGTCTGGTATCAAGAATTACATCTCTGCTCCTGTTTACCTTTCTTGGGGGAAATATCTTATAGAAATGATTGAACACATAAAGGCAGATGGAATAAAAGTTCATTAACTATTCAGTAAGATGTATCATGACTAATGCTTTTTAATAATACTTTTCTATAAAGGTAATGTTTGTGAAGAAATTGGAATACTTATAGATAGATAGATAGATGCTTCTTAGTGCTTATCTGCCTTCAGGTACGTCAACTCTGATTAACTTTAGTCAAGAAAACTTAGACGCTGCGTGTTTATACCACAATGTTTCATACATAGATTGTGTGTGTGTGTGTAATAATAATAATTAACGGTTTATTGAAAAAGTTCTGCAGCCCGAAGGCTGAAAATAATCATTGGACAAACATGACTTATTACATACAAAGACATGGGGTAGGTGGGTCGTTTAACAAAAGCTTTTATTACTGAAAGGAGAAGGAACATGAATTGAACATACAAATTATAGTTTACAGTTGATGGCCCGGGCCTGGGCTGGCCATGGGACATCGGGTGGTGTGGTGTTCACGTGGTGCAGTAACTCGTCCTCGGGTGTTGATATGAAGGACCTCACGTGGTCATGGGGACACCGGAAGGTGTGGTGTTCACGTGGTGTAGTAACTCGTCCTCGGGTGTTGATTTGAAGGTCCTCACGTGGTCATGTGTGTGTGTGTGTGTGTGTGTGTGTGTGTGTGTGTGTGTGTGTGTGTGTGTGTGTGTGTGTGTGTGTGTGTGTGTGTACATAAACAACTACCATATATTGTATGATACTGAAGTTGAGTCAAGAAGTATGATATCCAATATGACTCACACTTCAATGGGTACATGGAAACCCTCGTATCATACTGTGAGCGAGTATAATACTGGAAGAAGTGCTGGAACACAAATCCATGACGGGAAAGATATATACTGTACTTATAACACCCATGCTATATTTTGTATCTATTTATGGTTTTATTTTAACGTTGGCTGGAGTAAAGTTCATAATGAGAAGGACGTTATGTTTGTGTACACCGAGTTTAAGTGGTTTTTATATTTTATAGTTTTGGCTGGAGAGATGCAGAAAAAACGGGGTAAACAAGAAGAAATTAAGAAACGGGATGTAACAGGTTAAAAATATCATAAAACGAGGTTAAAACGGGGCAAGTACGAGGTCAGAACAGGATAAAACAGGTTCCAAACATCATAATCAAAACGTAGGGTAAAAACCAGTGAAAACAGTCAAGTCAAACCCAAAGGCGTTTTACCGCTATGCAAAGTCGAAATTGAAAACGCGAGTAGGAGTATCAGACCTGAGGCTTGAAGATGGTAGTTACGCAGATTCTGACCAGGATAAAGCTGAGGCATTGAACAGCTTCTTTTCCTCAGTGTTCACAAGAGAGGATGCAACTAACCTTCCTGCGTTTGAGGACAGACGGTTCGACACAGCACTGACCCACATTGTGTTCACAGAAGAGGGTATTAGAAATAAACTGTCCAGGCTAAAGGTCCATAAGAGTCCTGGACCTGACATGGTGCATCCTAGAGTGCTAAGGGAGCTGTGCAACGAGCTTGCAGAGCCCCTGAAGATTCTGTTTTGTAAATGCCTGGATGAACAAATGGTCCCCAGTGAATGGAAAGTGGCTTATGTGAGTCCTATCTTCAAGAAGGGCGATAGGCACTCCACGAACAACTATAGACCGGTGAGCCTGACCAGCATAATATGTAAAGTACTTGAGAGTATTATCAGAGATGCAGCGATGGAACATCTACTACGAAACAACCTTGTAAAAGATTGCCAACACGGTTTTATGCCGGGGCGCTCTTGCTTGACACAATTGCTCAAGGTATTGGATATTTGGACCCATATTCTAGAACGGGGTGGTAATATCGACAATATTTACCTAGATTTTGCCAAGGCTTTCGACAGTGTACCCCACGAAAGGCTGAAAATCAAACTGGAAGGGTACGGAATTCGGGGAAATGTCCTAGCGTGGATAGAAGACTTTCTACATGACCGCAAGCAATGTGTGGTGATTAATGGCACGAAATCGTCATCTGTACCTGTAACAAGTGGGGTACCGCAGGGTAGTGTATTGGGCCCGCTGTTGTTTGTTTGTTTCATAAATGATATGCCTGACGTTGTACACTCCTCCATACAAATGTTTGCCGATGACGCCAAGTTATTTCGGGAAATTAAGAACCAAGCGGACTGTGAAGAGCTGCAGAAGGACCTCTGTGGGCTCCAGGAATGGTCGAAGGAATGGCTGCTGAGATTCAATGTCACGAAGTGTAAGAGGATGCACCTGGGGCGTACCAACGGTAAGGAGGCGTACCATATGTCCCAACGGGATGAAGAAAATGTACTAGTTGAGACTGTGTGTGAGAAGGACCTAGGTGTGTATGTTGACAATGAGCTGAAGTTCTCGGGCCATTGTGAGAAGAAGGTAAATCAGGCAAATAAATTATTGGGTCTTATAAGAAGGTCGTTCAGATATCTAGACGGTCCGTCCCTCGTGACGATCTTCAGGAGTGAAGTGCTTCCCCATCTGGAGTACTGTCACCCCATCTGGTCCCCGAGATATGCTAGGGACTGTCAGTTGGTTGAAAATGTTCAAAGGAGGGCCACCAAGCTGGTGCCTGCACTTCGGCATCTCAGCTACCCTGCGAGATTGGAGCGCCTGAACTTGCCTAGCTTATACTACAGACGGGCAAGGGGGGACCTAGTTGAGGTTTATAAGCATCTCAGGGGGCACTACTCAGTTGAGTGTCCTTACTTGGAGCTGGCGGACGCTCGCCCCACAAGGGGTCATAGCTCAAGATTGAAGAAGCCGCAAGTCCGGAAAACCGTGAGGGCAAACTTTTTCGGAGTGAGGGTTGTAAACTCTTGGAACAATCTACCAGAAAGTGTTGTGACGGCACCGAGTGTGAGCTCTTTCAAGAGAAGACTTGACCAACACTGGAGCGGGTTCAGGTACATTCAGGAGCCGGTGCATGCCCAGTATTTGCCAACAGTGCGTGACAGAGACGTGACCGATCGCCCGGGCGGCTAGCGAGCCGACCTTTTGGTGAAGAATATAAAGGAAAAGAGTCGTGACCGATCGCCCAAGCGGCTAACAAGCCGATCAGTGGCGAAGAGGATAAAAGTAAAAAAAAAAAAGTAAAAAGAGTTGTTCAGAATGCTGTAAGTCTTCGGTGTGTTTCCTTTTACATTAAGGGATAGATAATAAAATGAATATTGGTCTTTAATGTTGACGTACAAAAACAAATGTTTTGGTTATTAAATATATTGTTGACTTCTACAACTAAGTGATGTGGCTTTCTCATTTAATGTTAACATGAGGAACGGGATATAAAAGATATTACTTTTATGCTGACTTGAAAAAAATAGAAAAAAATGTTGTATTTTTATTTATTTTTTAACTTGGAGAATACAATGACAATACTTTTTTTTATTTAAAGTTGTCTTGAAAAATTGGAAAACAGCGCTCTAAGCTGAATGAAACCGATTGAAAACAGATTTTCCTTTTAATGTTAGCATGAAAGAAATACGTCAAGATAGGTTTCTATTATAATGTTATCTTGGAAAATAAAATACAAATAATTTTTTCACAAAATCTTATCATGAACAATGTATTCATTTAAGTTTTCTAGTTTTAGTGTTAGCTTCAACAAAGACCAAGAATAAAAACAACATTATCATCTGAAGATGTTGGCTAGAAGACTGATAGAAACCATTGTGACAGTGTGCACAGCATTGAGTTCTTTAGAGGAAGTGTGTGTGTCATAATAATGGTGATAGTAATATTAATTAACGGTTTATTGAGAAAACGTGGCAACCAAAAGAATAAAATATACAATAAAAAGAGATGATAACAGTTACATAATTGTGGAGTGTCACTTGATTGAATAGTAATATACAAGTGATATTAGTGGTACATATATAAGATATAATATATCACAAGATTTCAACTCAGTTACAGTACAAAAACATATATAAGATATAATATATCACAAGATTTCAACTCAGTTACAGTACAAAAATAAGAATGGCAAGGGGTGAACACACAGGTTAACTACGAGTTGTTGATGACTTTTACATTGGTTGGGATTGGACAGTTCTTACAGCGATCAGCACGTGGTCGTAGTGTCGAAATGCAATTCTCGGCCGAGGGATTTCATATGGGAGCAGAAGACGGTGACGTGGATGGTGTGGAAGCTTCTTCTACCTAAATTTCCACGCCCACTTCTGCACTCTTATCTGGGAATCTTCACTGTGTGGGATTTAAGGAGAAAGATTAGGCAGGGGAAGCATAAGTGAGCTAAGGAAGTATATAAGAGTATGAAAGTAGAGTAGGTTACTCACTGGCTCAAGAGCTCAGGTGCCTGAACTCCGTGAGACTTGCGACGTTGGAGGAAGTGGAGAAGAAAGCTTGAGGATTTGACAATCGCACTGACGTGTGCTTTCCAATTCAGTGTGTTATCTATAGTGACGACGAGGAGCTTGATGGAGTCTACAACCTGGAGTGTGTTGGGGGGCAGTGTGGTGAAGGGAGGTGGAACATGGTCGGAGGAGAGGTTGATGTGCATAACCATGGCCTTGACATGGTTGATGGTGACATGGTTGTTGGTGGCTCAATTTTGGAGACTAGTATACAGTATTCTGGAGAGCTCTGTAGTCAGGTTCCATCGTTGATAAGGATGGAGATATAACATAAGGTGGTGTTTTACCTACTTTAATTGCTCGTGTGCAGGCACTTTAGTTTAATTAAAGGTGGTTCACTTGTTTCTTTATTTGTACTCACCCATCTGTGACTGGGGTCCCATTGTTGTTATTATATTAGTCAGGGGAAGTGTAAAGTGATATCTGGTTAATCAAATTTATTCAACAAAAGACGTGATCTGAAGTTATACAATATATCTTATTCCTATTTCTAACTATACCGTGAGGGAGGGAATTCACTATACAGCCGTACGACTACAGAGAAACATTCATCAATCTGTTGTCGCCAGCCCACACACAGATGCCCAGCCAGACCATACCACACCTAGCGCTAAACTCAGAATACTTCTAAAAAAAATTTCTTAGCTGTAGAAAGTATATTCTGAGTATCCAATCAGTCTGTTTTTCAAAGATTCTTTAGGCACTTATTCTACTGATTGGCCAGTTCACAATATAGGTGTAGTCAAGGGGATAACGAATGATGAAGAATTGGGGTAATTGTCGCTTGACGGGGCACTGTAAACACACAGGGCCCCACAAGCCAATTATTTTCAAATTACCTTTGTAACGGTTGACTATCGTGGGCGTAGGCGTGCGTGGGCGTCACTTTTACTATACGGAAGCAGAGCGGTCACATCTTGGTGCTTTAAGGGACGCCACAAGTGAGTGACTGAAAGGTGGAGACAACTCCTCGGAAGCATATAGCTTGTCGTCAGTCACTGAGGAAGTCCGTGAGTCATGGTATGAGACTTCTCCGAAAGTCGAAGTTGATGGCTTTGATGATAATTAAATTTTGATTGACTAAATCGAATGCCTTGGTGAAGTCAATAGAGGTGACAGCTACAGACGTCTTACTTTTTTCAAGTTGGCGGTAAATGTAATCGAGAAAGATGGCGAGACAGCGGGTGGTGGAAGAAGTTTAAACAGTGTCAATTTGCTGAAGATCTATAAGCCAGTCAAAAACGAAACTTTCGTAGATAGACCTGGGTATTGTGGGTAATGGCAATGGGTCGTAACTCGTTAAAAGATTGTGGGCTAGTTGACGTGGGTACAAGTGATAGAAGAAGTCTTCCAGTCAGCTGGGCATCTTGCTTGACAGGGGGAAGCATTGGTGATGGAGCAGAGGGGTTTAGCTAGTTCCGGGGAGAACTCCTTGTAGAGTTTCATTGGTAGGTCAATGGGGGGGTGAAGTGCTTGATCTTGAGTTTGTCAATATCCTTGCTACTTCAAATTCTTCCACTAATTAGTGGGAGAGGGGACAAGTTATGTCAAGCTGGGGGAGCGTCTGGCATATAGTGGCGAAATGGTTGCTAGATTGCTTAACTTGTCACCATTAGTGAAATGGCTAAGGAAAGTAGGGGATGTGTCTTATTGTTTAGTCCACAGAGTTCTTTAAACTTAACATACCACTGACTGATGTTGGTCTGCTTCAGGTGTTGCAGCCTGGTTGGGTAGTAAGACTTCTTTACATCGCGTATTTCACGGATGACTTTATTACAAAGGGTCCTATAACGGTTGTTGTCGTTGACAATAAAAGCTCCTGTTTCTCTGTTGCATAGGTCTTTTGATCCGAGGTGTGATCCAGGGCAAGTCAGCTGGGTGTAATCTGACGGACTTCTCGGGGAAGAAGTGGTGGTGAGCTACCATGAAGGTGTTGATATAATTTGTCCATTTGATGCTTATGTCATCTACACTTAATATTTTAGTCCAGGGATGGTGAACAATCCACTCTCCGAAGAGACGCATTGCAGAGTCAGTAATTGACCTGCAGGTCTTGATGTAAGGGCTCTGCATTTGGTTGGTAGTGAGAGATGGAGACCAGAACACTGACAGGTGTGTGTGTATTACACCCAATAAGAGGCAGTTAAGAAAAGGTCAAGGGTGTTTTGACCGTGCTTAGGGAAGTTCACAGCATGTGATAGTAGCAACTGGTCCTCGATATCAATGGTGTCAATTGCGTTATAATCCCCATTTAGTACTAGCTTGACACACGGGTACCTAACTCTGAGGTGGTCTGAGGTGATAATGAGGTGATTGATAAGAGTGTGTCTGGTGGGTGAGTGAGGCGATTGTTATACCACATAGTTTATGATAGAGGCAGTGTGGCGAGGGTGGGCACGTGGCACAACACGTGCCCCTCCACGTTTTTGTGTACGGAGGTGATGAAAGAGTTGATATTCCTCAATGTGTTAAGTCTCAGGAACAGTTTGTGTGTGACAATGGACGATGGTAGTACCGATGAGGAAAAATAATCACGAACGACACCGGCGCGTGATTGGAGTGTCTCCGGCAATACACATATTGTACAGTTATGGACAACATACCATCAATTCTTTGTAATATCTAGCGTCTACTTTTGGGTCATATATAAGATTGATGTGTGTCTAATATGGCTGCTTTTCTTCACATATTATGTCTGAATTACAAAATGGAAAAAAAAAGAACTCATCTTAATTCAAAGAAACTTTGAAGAAGAAAATACGATAAAATTCATTCCCCCTCGTCTAACGATCCTTAAGTATTTAGGAAATATACTGCCAAGTGTCCGGGGAATTTTGTCCACAACTGTACATATGTTTACAAAATATACAACACACACACATACACATACATACATACATATATATATATATATATATATATATATATATATATATATATATATATATATATATATATATATATATATATATATATATATATATATATATATATATATATATACTGCAACAGGAAGGCAGCTAGCATGTGACAATTTAATCTTGAGAGAATATATATTTTATTGTCTAAAATGGTGATTTAAAAATGAAACACATCGCTGATTGAACTGAAAGGGTTGTTGGGTGAATTGTTTTTGTTGTCCATCTCCTGTCTGTCTGTTTGTGTGTCTGAAACACAAACACAACCGAATGCATGCATCCATCGGTCTCCTGGTCGACACACTAAGGGGAAAAAACGGGACTGTAGTTAATGAGTCACCGTATCCTCCATAATTCCACCATGGCGCAATAAAATATCCACCCTGAGGCAAAACAACATCCACAATGACGCAAAACATCATCCACTGTCGTGCAAGACATCCTCCACCATGACGCAATGATATCCACCATAACGCAAGACAACATCCACCATGATGCAAAACAACATTCACAATGACGTAAAACATCATCCACTGTGGTGCAAGACCATCATCCACCATGACGCAAGACAACATCCACCGTGGCTCAAGATATCATCCTCCATGGCGCAAGACACATCCACCATGATGCAAGACAACATCCACTATGACACAAGACATCATCCACCGAGGTGCAAGACATCATCCACCATGATGCAAGACAACGTCCACCATGACGCAAGACTACATCCACCGAAACATAGGATGGAAGATGTTTTTGATGTTATAATAACTCCCGGAGGCAGAGAGGTGATGAGGTGTGGGCAGAGAGTGAACATGGGGAGGTGTGGGGAGGGAGTGGAGATAGGGAGGTGTGGGGAGAAAGTGGGGTGAAGAGGTGTGGGCAGGCAGAGAGGTGGGGAGGAGTGGGCAGGCAGAGAGGTGATGAGGTGCAGAGAGTGAAGATGGGGAGGTGTGGGGAGAAAGTGGGATGGGGAGGTGTGGGCAGGCAGAGAGGTGATGAGGTGTGGGCAGAGAGTGAAGATGGGGAGGTGTGGGGAGAAAGTGGGATGGGGAGGTGTGGGCAGGCAGAGAGGTGATGAGGTGTGGGCAGAGAGTGAAGATGGGGAGGTGTGGGGAGAAAGTGGGGGTGGGGAGGTGTGGGCAAGCAGAGAGGTGGGGAGGGAGTAGAGATAGGGGGTGAAAGTCCCGCCAAAAAGTCTAAGTATTTCCCACCAAGCGTGAGACAATCGCAGTGACCTGTGAGTGTGAATGCCTTAGGGCTGAACCAATAAGGAGAGCCTGTGAGACGTGACATCATGAACACGTGATGTTCTGTAGGCCGCCTTTGTTTTAGGAGAGAGTCTGGTTAGAATTGGTTAAGTGTAGTCGCGTGTCTAGTCAGCAGGTCAGCATGGCGATACGTATATATATATCTAAGTCGTGTAGTGTCCATTCTCCCGCTCCCCTCTCCCCTCCGTGCAAAGCCAGATCTAACCACAAACCAGCAGCTAGCATCTCTCGTTACCTCACCCTCTCCTCTCACTCCCCTCTCGCCTCCTCCATCTCACGAGTATACAGAGAAAGGCTAAGAGTAGAAGTAAGAATTAAGAACTAAGAAGAAAAAATGAAAGGTAAAATAAAAGGATTTATTACAGTGTAGGAAGTGGAGGTGGGGAGGTGCTGAGGTGTGGGGAGGGAGTGGAGGTGGGGAGGTATTGGTAGGCAAAGAGGTGGAGAGGTGTGGGGAGGGAGTGGAGGTGGGGAGGTATTGGTAGGCAAAGAGGTGGAGAGGTGTGGGGAGGGAGTGGAGGTGGGGAGGTATTGGTAGGCAAAGAGGTGGAGAGGTGGGGAGGGAGTGGAGGGGGAGGTATTGAAGGCAAAGAGGTGGAGAGGTGGGAGGAAGGAGGGGGAGGGGCAGGCAGAGAAGTGAGAGGTGGGGGAGGGAGGAGGAAGTGGAGGGAGGGGAGGTAAGGAGAGGCCGGGGTATGGACAGGGATAAAAGGGGAGAGAGTGAAGGTGGGAGCTGGGGAGGTATGGGGATGTGGGA
Source organism: Homarus americanus (assembly GCF_018991925.1). Classification (NCBI taxonomy): domain Eukaryota; kingdom Metazoa; phylum Arthropoda; class Malacostraca; order Decapoda; family Nephropidae; genus Homarus; species Homarus americanus. The sequence goes on along the minus strand of NW_024735304.1, from coordinate 40,825 downwards.
GGAGGGAGTGGAGGTGGGGAGGGAGATGGGAGGTGGATAAGTGAGGGAGGTGGGGGTGGGGAGGAGGGGAGGTGTGGGAGAGGTAGGAAGGGAGATGGGACAGTGGGAGGTGGGAGAGGGGAGGAGAAGATGGGAGGTGGGAGGTGAGTGGGAGGTGGGGTAGTAGGTGGGGAGGTGGGGAGGCGTGGAGGTAGGAGAAGATGGGAGGTGTGATAAGGAGTGGAGGTGGGGGTAGGGAGGATGGGGAGGTGGAGGGCGGAGGTGGGGAGGAGAGAGATGGGGGAGGTGTGTGATAAGAGAGGAAGGATGGGGAGTGGAGGTGGAGGGGTGGGAGGCGGGAGGATGTGGGGAGGTGGGGGAGGGCGTGTGATGTGGAGAGATGTGGGGAGGGGGTGGAGGTGGGGAAAGTGTGGGGAGGGATAAAAAGTGGGAGAGTGAAGGTGGGGAGGGAGTGGAGGTTGGAGGTGTGATAGAGGATTGGAAGTGGGGAGGTGTGTGGGGGAGGGGTATTCGAGCTGAGTTGTTCAACTGGGGCAGTGTGTGGTGAAGTTCTGTGTAAATTTTTCATGTTACACACACAATAATAATACAGATCAAGGGCACACGTAATGAATACTGCGTGTTTGCGTCAGGCCCCCACTGTGCCTGCGGTCTTTATGCGTGACTGTTGCGGACTCTGCATGTCAAGGAAACTCACTAAAGAATTCATGAAATTTCATTAATTAGGGATAATAAAATATGTAAGTTAATTAAGACTGTTCACGTCATTGCTATTACGCCTGTGTGTGTGTGTGTGTGTGTGTGTGTGTGTGTGTGTGTGTGTGTGTGTGTGTGTGTGTGTGTGTGTGTGTGTGTGTGTGTGTGTGTGTGTGTGTGTGTGTGTGTTCAATAATAATAATAATAATAATAATAATAATAATAATAATAATAATAATAATAATAATAATAATAATAATAATAATAATAATAATAATAATTAACGGTTTATTGAAAGAGCATGGCGGGGAGAAGCTCAAACTACAGGTCATTTCAACATAGTGACAGTGCAAAAAGTAAGATTGACTGGGAGTGAATACACTGGTTGATTACAAGTTATTGATAATTTTTACAATGGTTGGGACTGGGCTGTTCTTATAGCTATCAGTTCGTGCTCGTATGGGCTGGATGCGGTTGTGGTGTCGAACAGCAATTCTCGGGTGAGGGATCTCGGGTGGTAGTAGGAGCCGGTGTCGAGGATGGGGCAGAAGCTTCTCACCAAATTTGCAGATGAGGTCGTGGTGATGGTCAGTGAGATCCGAGATGGTCAGTGTGTTGAGCGCTTCTTGATATGTGGAGTAGGAAGTGGAGAGAATAATCTTGCATGCCCTCTTTTGCACTTTTTCTAGGTGTTTACGTTGTGTGGCATTTGGGGAGGAAGACCAGGTAGGGGAGGCATAGGTGAGCTTGGGAAGTATGAATGTTGAGTAAACAATGAAGAGCTCGGGGGCAGGAACTCCGAGGGACTTGAGTCGGCGGAGGAGGTCGAGACGGAAACTGGAGGATTTGACAACTTCACTGACGTGTGGCTTTCAATTTAGTTTGTTGTTTATGGTGACGCCGAAGTGCTTAGTGGAATCTACAACCTGGTGTGTGTTGGGACCTAAAGTAATGGAAGGAGGTGGGACAACGTCGGAGGATAGGTTGATTTGCATAACCATGGTCTTGGTATGGTTGATGGTGACGTGGTTGTTGGTGGCCCAGTTTTGGAGACTGTTCAATAAATCCTGAAGGGCGGTATAGTCGGGAGCAGAATTGTTGACGCTGATCCCAATGGTGGAGTCGTCGACATATTTCCAGCGAGCAGGGGTTTCTCTTAGGGCATCATTGATAAGCATAAGGAAGCATAGTGGTCCCATCTTGGTGCCTTGGGGGACGCCACGGGTGAGTGACTGAAAGGTGGAGACAGGCCCTCGGAAGCGTACAGCTTGGCGTCGGTTACTGAGGAAGTCTGTAAGCCATGGTATAAGACTTCTTCGAAACTCGAGGTCGATAGCTTTGTTGATGATTAAATTGTGGTCGACTAGGTCGAATGCCTTAGTGACGTCAGTGAAGGCGACAGCTACAGACGTTTTTCGTTTCTCCAGATGGCGGTATATGTAGTCGAGAAAGCTGATAAGACAGTGAGTGGTGGAGGAAGTTTTCATATTACCAATTGCTGAGGATCTACTGCTCCTGCCATATCAGCATAGGCCCAGTCAAACACAAAACTTTCATACATTAAGCTGGGTATTGGGGTGATTGCAATGGGTCGGAGCTGATTTAAGGATTGTGGGCTGGTTGACTTGGGCACTGGTGACACATATGAAGTCTTCCAGTCAGCTGGGCATCTGGCTTGACTGAGGGAAGCATTGATGATGGAGCAGAGGGGTTTAGCAAGCTCCGGGGAGAATTCCTTGAAGAGTTTCATTGGTAAGTCAATGGGGGTGGTGGAGCGTTTTAACTTCAGTTTGTCCAGACGTTTTGCTACTTCAAATTCTTCTACTAAGTCAGTGGGAAAGGGGGCTGGTAGGTAAGCAGGGAGATTGGTTGTGTCAAGCCGGGGAAGCGTCTGGCATATAGTAGTGAAATGGTTATTTGATTGCTCAGCTGCGTCAACATTAGTGAGATGGCTAAGGAAGGGGAGGGGGGGAGTCTTATTGTTTAGTCCACAGAGTTCTTTAAGCTTACCATACCACTGACTGATGGTGGTCTGTTCAGGTGTTGCAATTTGGTTGGGTAGTGAGACTTCTTTGTAGTGCGTATTTCGCGGATGACTCCGTTGCGAAGGTGTGTGTATGTGTAATAATAATAATCATAATAATAATAATAATAATAATAATAATAATATTAATAATAATAATAATAATAATAATAATAATAATAATAATAATAATAATAAACGGTTTATTAATAGAGTTGCAGCCGGTGGCTGAAAATATAGAGACTTACATTTGATTTAGACATAATGATATAATATGCGTTGAATACATTTACAGGGCTGTACAGTACATAAATCAGGAGTTGTTTATTATTTTAACAATAGATGGGATGGTGCTATTCTTATATCTATCGGTGCGGGCTCTTATGGGCTGAATTTTGTTGTAGTGGTGGACTGCGCGAGGTGGGTGGGGGACTGCCGGTGGCAGGAGGTGGAGATGACGAGGGTGGTGCATTAGTTCACTGCCAAACCTTGCCAGTGCTTGGTGGTGGAGGTCACTGAGGGATGGTATTTCCAGGGTGGAGAGAGCGTTGATGTAGCCGGAGTATTCTGCGCCGAGCATGATTCTGCAGGCCCTTTTCTGTATCTTCTCTAGCCGACGTTGTTGGGTGGAGTTGAGAGAAGACGACCAGGCTGGTGAAACATACGTTAGTTTGGGGAGCATAAAGGCGTTGTAGATGGTCCTCAGCTCTGGCGTGGGTGTCCCAAGTGACCTAAGTGTGTGTGTGTGTGCGTGTGTGTGTGTGCGTGCGTGTGTGTGTGTGTGTGTGAAGTCGATAAATTCAATATGCATGTGGGGTAGTGTAAGTGTCGTAAAGTACATGTGTTTGAGAGGAATGAGTGTATGTTTCTGCGTGTGTATGGAAATTCGGTGTGTGTGCAAGTGAGAGGTACACATAAAACACCATATACACTGGAACACATTTTTGACAAATATTAAGTACACACATCGACTGAGAAAGCACAAAACAGTTAGTCTTTACTACTACTTTACTCTCACTCGGAATCGAGTATGACCATCATCCAGCTATGATACAATGATATGAGTTATTAAGGATGTCACCTTCGTTGGTGAGCTCTGAGGTGACTCGAGAGGCCGATATGGGACCGGCAGAACCGTCTACAGATGTGTCACGTGTGCATGGCTACATCTACTGTACTGTGGTATTGGCGGCGGCAGCGTTTTTCCGGCGCTGGCACTTGTTTGTCTTGGTATGCAGTCGTGCTAGCTTTAAAGTATTGACATCTTCTCATGTAGTGCTCCTCCAAGCGTTAAGGTGTGAAGTGATCATCTCCCAGGTAATGGGGTTGATTTGGCACTTTTTTCAGGTTTGTCTTAAGACTATCCATATACTTTTTCCGTTGCCCGCCAGCGACACGTTTACCAATCGTTAATAGACTGTAATGTTGTTACTTTGACAGTCTTCTGTCGTCCATGCAGATAACATGGCCAGTCTAACGTGGTTGTTACTGGATAATGGTAGCCTCGATGCTCCTACAGTTGGTATCAGTGAGATTATTGGCAGTAGTTCTCTTGTGTTTCTAGCAATCTCAGAGGATGGAACATAGCCTATGTTGGTGAAAGTTTTCAAGTCCCCTGAGGAACCTCCTGTATGTGACCCATGTCTCGCTGCCATACAGCAGGGTGGGGAGGACCACTGATCGATATATGTGCAACTTTGTAGAAAAATTTCAGCTTCCTGCAGCTGAAGACATAGGTACAGAGCCTGCCAAAGGCTTGAGATGCACATCTGATCCGATGTTGAATCTTTTCATCGATGTCCGCGGTGGCGGACAGGTGGGAGCCGAGATACTGAAAGTGGGAAACATTAGAGAGGGTAGTATGCTAAGCTGGATGGATGGTGGAGATGTGGCTGAACCAGGGGCAGGCTGAAAGATAATCTGAGTCTTACATACATTAACTTCAAGGCCGAAGTGTGTGTATGCATCGGCGTAGGTGTTCAGGATCTTCTGTAGGTCGCATTCAGTGTGAGCGACGAGGGCGAGGTCGACCTCATACCGAAGTTCAGTAATGGAAAACTGCCGACAACTTTGCTCCAGCCTCGAGTCGTCTTATGTTGGAAAGTCCCTTCTTCTGGTACTGGATGTCCACCCCGCCGGCTAAATCGGCACAGGGCACGAGTAAGGAAGGCAGCCAAGGAAATGGGAAAGAGAATTGGTGCCAGTACACACCCTTGTTTTACCCCCATTTGGATGGGGAAGAACTTAGACTAGGTGTCATTGTGCAGGACACTACCGTTCATGCTATGTGAGGCAACTCCACGATTTTGATGGGCAGCCAAAACGACTGAGTGTCCTCCAGAGGGTTTCCCTGTTGACCGAGTCGAAGGCCTTGGTAAGGACAATGAAGGCCATATACAGGTCATGATGCTGCCTTCTGCACTTTCCTGTATCTGGCGGGCAGCAAATATCATGTCAATGGTGGCATGTGATACTCTAAAGCCACATTGAGATTCTGGGAGGAAGTTTTCCATCTCAGGAAAAAGTCTGTTTAGGAGGATTCGGGCGATAATCTTGCCAGTTACGGACATTAGCGAGATCCCACTGCAGTTGACACAGTCTGACCGATGTCCCTTGGCGTATTTCCTCCTTATCCCATATACTGTATTCTCCGGGAGAAATTGGCGATGTCTGGTAAGCAGAGGTCCTCCTGCTTTATGCTCCTCGGCTGGGATTCCATCAGGCCGGGCGGCTTTGTTAGTTTTCTTCTGTTTGATGGCAGTAGCTACTTCATCCAGGGATGGAGGATAGCTGAGATGGGTCAGCTCTGGATGCTGAAGAAATGCCTGGATAAGTCAGGACATCCACATCGGTGTTTCGGTTAAGCAGCGAATGGTAGTGCCTTTTCCAGCGATGAAGGATGCCTCCTTCATCTTTAATTAGGGAGTTACCATCAGATGAGAGGAGGGGGGTTGCGCCGAGAGTGATTGGCCCATAAAATGGTTAAGTGGAATTGAAAAATTCGCGCATATTAAGAATGCAAGGTTCACTCTGGGCCACCGCCTTCTTCTTGTGGGGGGTATCAGCTTTCTTCCGAGACTGAGGGTTGTTCTTCCAGTCAGTTAAAGCAGCACGTTTATCATCGAAGAGTACGTTCATTTCCGGGTCTTTTTCATCAAACCAGTCCTGGTGTATTCTTTCGATCTGGCCGAGGGTCTCTCTGTAGGTTTTTGTCATGACAGTGTCGAGAATACCCCATTCGGTACTGGGATTTGGGTTGTTTGTTGTCGGGTTGTTTACCAGCCCCTGTTCGAGCTTCTCTCTGAAAGCATGTGCTACCCCTGGATCCTACAGATTCATGGTGGTGGCTCTTTCTCTGAAAATAATGTAGTAAATGAGATGCCAGTGTTTGGATCGTGGGTGTTGCCACAAACCCGTGAACTTGTTGGCCTGCCAAAACAATGTATTGGTGATAGGGGAGTTGTATGCAGCACACCTGCTGAGGAAGAGTAGGCTGTATACTGGCAGGGGAAGACTTATGTGAGTTGCTTCCCTGTTCACCATGAAGGCTAGCCAGCTGAGGTAGCTGAACGCGAGAGGAAGCAAGCAGTGCTTGCACCTAACACTAGCATAATGCTGCAACACTAGACTTATTACACCACCCTGTGTACACACACACACACACACACACACACGCACGCACACCAGTATTATCATCCTTCCTCTCCTACGGAACGGAATATTTATCACAAATCACTTGACACAATTAAGAATATAGTTTACCTTCAGACTTACACAGAATTCCTTTATAACATATCTACTGAAGTAACGTGATGGACGTAACAAATGGACTCGTTCATAAACAACTTATTATTAGAGAGTAATCTGGGTTTGTGTCGATCAAGATAATTCCTTCAGGTAACTCATCATCCTCTGCTGCACCTGATGGCACACCTCTGGGGGTGCTGGGCTGGTCTCACGCCGTGTCTGTGTAATGGTCCGGAGATGATAGAGACAAAATCCTACATGGTAACAGGTGTGTGATTGTATGATTTTATCCTTCGAGTCTGTATTGAATATTGAATTTGGTAAGAATTTTCAATCGTCATTGTTTTTGGTCTATTTATAGCAGTTAAATAAAAACGTCCCTGTTTACCTTTACCTTTCTACTAGTTTATCTATCATTTATATAGTTTATATCTTTATATGGAAGTATAACACTCCTATTTGAGGTATCAACCATCGTGTTGTAAAACTTCTTTCTATTCCATATTATTTGTGATCGACTTGTGTGTGATGAATAACCTCCAGTACTCGCTTGAACAAAGGCTGAAGCGTCACTCAGTACTTTTTCTCGCTCAAAATAGACAAAAGAACAACTGACTATTTAGGAGGACTGAATAAATACCGTGGTAGAATGGAAGCGTTACGAGGAAGTGTTGTTGAGATGAGAGCATTGAAGTGACAGTAACCGAGACTATTGTGAGTGACACTTTAAGTATCACTTGGGGAAAAACAGACAAGGGAGTTCCCGGTCACTCTCTCATCCTAATTAGCTCTCTTAATCCGCTATATAGACATGCCAGTAATATCGTTCAATGACTCTGCTGTTGATTCATACAAGGAGGTTGAGTGATTAACCGACAAAGTCTCAAAATTTTATCCCATGACGTTGGAGGCTGTTGTACGATCTCATTCATACCTGAAGAGTTTTTTAAGCCGGGAGACATAATCAGAGTAGCTGTCAACACAACCGATGTCTTCTTTTTTTCCTTCTCGTGTGGTCGCTTCCCCCTGAGGCGTCTGAAGTACACATGCGCGACGGTACAGGAGGATGGATGATAACTCTACTGTAGAGTTTCCAGTTATCGTCACCATCATCATCATCTTCATCACCGCCATCACCACCTTCATCACCATCATCGTCACCACTATCACCGTCATCATCATCATCGTCGTCATCATCATCATCATCATCACCATTACCATCATCATCACCGTTACCGCTCCCATCATTTTCACCAACATTATCACTGTCACCATCATCACCAACACTATCACCAACTTCACCAACACTCTCACCACCACCATCATCATCACTATCACAAAATGCATGTGTCATTATGTAGTCTCTAACAGAAATACGACTTAATCCTATAAAAGAGATTTTGGAAACGCTGTGCAAAGGTTCAGATCATTACGAGACCTGACGACTAATATAGAACATAAGTTAAAGTGAATTATTAAAAAAAAAAACTATATTCGTGCAACACTAAAGGGCGGTAAGGACCTCCATCAGGGACAATCAACAACTGGGCTTTATCCTTAACCATACACCGATGCGTTTTATAAAAGCTACGCCCGACCTCTGCCTATAGTGGCGCTCATTTTTTTTTTTTTATGTTACGTCGAAAATGTAAGAGACTTGAGAGCGAAGATAATGTCATTTTAATGGGAGAATCATCTACTAATGTCGTGAATATCAATGATAATAAAATGACCCTAAAATGTGGGGTGGCCGGGACCAGCACGGCCACCCCGATAGTAAAAACTCTGACACAAGCTTTACCGGAATGTAGACACCACTGACAGGACGGACACACTGACACCCCCAGTAGTGAACGGATACCAAGGGACATCATATATGGATGAGCATGCGGTCTAACACCGCTATAGTAGATGATCATGGATAGTTGGACAGACGGTTAACCAACATAAGTGGATAGGGATGAAGACGGACCCCTAGTGGATAGGAATGGTCTGCTGGGCGGATATTCATTTGGTTTATCACAACAAGACGCTAAGGAACTACGCATATCAAAGGTCATGACTCACACTATCAAATTTCACTCGAATGAAACCCAGATAAAACTTTAAATAATATCTTAAGGGAAACGGTAAAGCAACTCACGTTCTTATAATATACGAAAACTTTCTGAACTTTAATAACACAAGGATCAGAGAAATTCCAAAGACTCCTTAAGTTTGTAATCGCGACTTTAATGGAAACAAGAAAAGAAAACGTTCAGGTAATTTGATATAAGTAATTCTTTAACATCAGTCCACATGCGTTTATGGTTAACGAAAGAACATTTATATTCAAGTAACGACGACTTGCCTTATTAACACTTCATTCAAGACGCATTCACGTAATTCCAGGGATGTAATAAAAGGAAGGAGAGTAATCAGTGTCTTAATATGGAGGGCATAAGGGCGGTGCTGTGTGTGAGTGAACCAGGAACAATTATGAGGGGTCGCAGGAGGGGGTCGAGACCTTGCCAAGACATTCTAAGAAAAGGGTTCTCATAACCGCCTTTGAAGTCTACGAGCAGAAGAATGTGCTGTTTGCTGTGAGGGCGGTAAATCAAAAGAGGAAATGACTTTAAGTACAGCATAACTGAAGAAAAAAAAAGATTAAGAATGTTAAGGAAGAATGGCAAGTCATGGTGAGACCCTCGTGTTGATAGGTGGTTAATGGTTCTACTGATGGTAAAGTAGGGCGCTGCTTTTAGAGGAATGGGTTACACGTTAGACAACATTGAGCTGATGTCAGGGCAGCATGGGGAAGGTAAACACAAGTAATAACAAAAACTGGACATCATGATCGAGTTTTTGTGATCTATAGATATTTGGAGTCTTGAGCTAAATATGAGTTCCATAAGACGACAGTTTGTGACAGTAAAAACAGCAAAGTCAACTAACCTTCAGTACACATTAAATCAGTGTAGCCGGCACTGCACTCGACCACTTTTACTTCTTCAGTCGTAAAATTAGGTACCCAGTTACAGGGAGTGACACGGGAATGAACCAACGATCGATCCTCGGGATAGGACGCGAGCGTTGTATCCACTCGGCCAGCACAACAAGTCAAAGGAAGTGTTTGACACTGTGTAGGTGAGTTGTAGAAGTCACTAAGTCGGAGAGATAATCCTCTTTGTATCGTGATTTTCTTAGTTACCGAAAATGGTTCTATAAACTTTGATCTTTCTTTAGGCTTTCGAAGTTTCAACAAGCACAAGAGATCCATCTACAAGTGCGCACTTTTGCAGATGTCTTCTGTAAGCATGGATTTTTTAAGCAATTTTGTTCCATTTACGAATGTGGATCGTTCTATTGGCAGAGAACGTTCCACAAGGAACAAGGAAGGGAATGTCTATTAGCAAGAATAACTCTTCAAGTTTGGACTTTTTTATAAATCTGGATCTTTTGTACAAGCAAGTATCCTCTTAATTATCAAGGATCCTCTTACAAGCAAAGATCCTGCTACTAACAATGATCCTTCTACAAGCTTCGGAACTTACAACAAAAGTCAAACACGAATGAATAGAAAAATTTGAGAAAAAGGCGGTAAACGCGACGTAACACTCACTGCTCAGTATAAATTATAACTAGTAATCTGAGTAAAGCCTGTCCATTAAGTTAAACTAATGGCTAATTGAAAGTTAATATTTGCAAAATTGAAATTCGCCCAGCTACCCAGGAGTATGTTTTAAAAGACCAGCAGTAAATGAAATGCGCAAAGAAAAATACATTCTAATTACAACACATGCCCAAGAGCCTTTTTTTAAAGCATTAGCATCTAAAAGGAATTTTATATAATCAGAATAATAATTTGTTGACTTTTTTTTAGAACGTGTTGTGGTGTTAATGAAACTGCAGGCGTTGGAGAAGCAGACATAGGTTGGAGGGATAGGGGGGCGGCGGCTGTGTTGGAGGGATTTGGGGGGGGCTGTGTTGGAGAGCGGCGGCTGTGTTGGAGGGATTGGGGGGCGGCGGCTGTGTTGGGGGATGGGGGGGGTCTGTGTTGGAGGGATGGGAGGTTTAGAGAGGGTTTATTGGGGGAATTTGGGACATGTTTATGTTTGTTTGGTTTCTTTAAGGGAGCTTATTTGTGAGGGGGTATTTATTGGGGGGTGGGGGTTCTATGGTGAAGTAATTGGTTGGGTGTTATCCTAGACTAACTTAACCCCACTTAACAAAGACTACTGTGAGGCAACCTTAAGTGATGTTAGTGTATAACTAGATGTACCTTGCTTAATGTTACTTACCTCAATTAAAGTATCATGATTTATGATGATCTAGCCTAATGCAAGCTGATGTAATTTAACCTAACCTAAACTCAGCTCACTTATCTTGTTTTACACTACTCTAGGCTAATTTAATCTAATACGATCTATACTAACCTAAGCTAAGCTAATCTAAGATAATCTAACCTAAGATTCAGTAACCTAAGCTGGCTTAACCTTCCCCTAATTAAGCCAATAACGATGGAGATTACTTGTACAAAATACTATTACAATTTACAGGTAAACATTACACATAATATCTACTTTTTGAAGCCCAAGGCAGCAGTGGGATGTTTCAAATGATTTCTTTCAGCATAGATTATTGTAAAATTTCGTTTGATATAAAAATTGACTCGTATAAACACTGCATAACATTACTCAACCTTCTCGCTGTGAATTTCTTTGTTGTATTATTTCACGATATGCGGCGCTGTGACGGTCCATGTTTATCTAAGCACTTTTAGGCAAGTTTTTACGTGAGAAATTTTACTACTTTGTATATACTATGATTTTCTTTGAAATTAGATAAAAAGAATCTACCAATTTTGAGATTTGAATATGCATGAACTTGTAGTTGGACGGGCCAGCCAGCAGGGATTTCAGCAATAATTATAGCATACATTTTCAAGCGAGGCACAAAACAGCGATAGTATGGATATAACAGCAGTTTTTACACTCAGACTCAGACAAGAGAGGTTTGAAGGCTCCTGACACACTGTATTACTGAACTACAAGAACGAGTCTCTCTCCTTTATGGATACGTGATCTCCCTAACAAACACTTGAGCCCAAAGACTTGTTCAAGGAAGATGAGGATAATAGGAAATTTATAATGTCGTGTCGCTGATGGCGGGGTTTACTCCACATAATAACAACCAAGACAGCCTGCAGGATCTTGACAGCCACGGGAGTCACAACCTTTCCAGTACGTTGAGTCCAGACAGACACTGTATTCTGTGCCCTGGAAGCACCCAACATCACCTCTGGTACCCAGTCTTGAACTTTCCACTCACACATTATCATGATTTTGATCTTCTATTTACTGTATGTTCAACTCTCTCTCTCTCTCTCTCTCTCTCTCTCTCTCTCTCTCTCTCTCTCTCTCTCTCTCTCTCTCTCTCTCTCTCTCTCTCTCTCTCTGTTCCTTTACCACCCTTTTCGTTTCTCGTGTGTCTGTTCCTTTGATTGTCTGACTCTGTCTTCGTGTTCTTGTGTGTTTTTCTTTGCAACTCCTTCTATCTCCTTTATAATTAACCAGTCTTTACATACATAAACCCTCTTTGTCTGCTGCTTCCTGGAATATGTTTTCGGAGTAAGAATTTAATATTAATAACTGGTGTTAGTCATTTTAATTAGATTTATATTTATTTATTATTTACAATTATTTATACTATGGGTTTAGTTATGTCTGGTTGTGTTGTGTTGTTATAAGTCGATGGTGTAATTGACCATCGGTTTTTCACTCGTTCAAGATCTTTCTATTAATTCTTATTGTTACGTTTAGTTTTTTTTTCTGCATTGGAAAATGAATGGTGTCGTAAGTTTAAGCTGAGGGATTCGGTTAATATAATGGTCTTTCTTCTTGTTCTTGTTCTTTTTCTTCTTCTTCTTCTTCTTCCTCATCTTCTTCTCCTCCTCCTCCTCCTCCTCCTCCTCCTCCTCCTCCTCCTCATTTCTTCTTGCTTCTTTAAATGGTGGATCATCCAAGTTTTAGTTCCATCTAGACCATCATGTTCTTATTCTTGTGTTAAGCTGTATTGATTCTCTGGTTTTGCCAAGGTATTAAAACGGAAGTGAACGGTGATGTTTGTTTTTAGTTTACGGAGTGTCAACTACCAGGGTTATCTACGGTTTTTGTTTCGTATATTTCAGCTACTAGGGTTATTAAGCACTGTTCATTAGGTCTTAGTGTCATACAATAAACAACTAATAAGACCTCAGAATTATTTTTAGCAGAAGACACAGCAGCGAAGTTATAACATTAGGGAACCCTACTGAGTTGGCATTATTGAACCAAACAATAGGGGATCTTCTTAACATTAACCTAAGCTACCTTAACCTAACCGAGCCAAAACCGAGGTAGCGTTAAGGAATCTTCATGTGATATGAGCAGGGTGGCAAATCTTCAGGTGTCCCGTTAATGTGATATTAAAGTTTTATTAATCAAAATAATACTAATTTTATATTTAATAAAAAAATAATATATTATATATTGTTAATGTTTTAATAGAATAGTAGGGAAGAAGCTGCAACAAGACCGTCGGCCAGATAGAAAGAAAGCACCGGGATTGGTTTAAAGAAAATAATCAGGAAATCAACGTACTCGTCAATGGTAAATGGGCTGCTTTAACTGACTGGCAGAGCAACCCTCAGTCTTGAACCTAAGCTGATACCTTCCTCCAGAAGAAAGCGATGGGCCAGCGCTAACTTCGTGACCTAAGAACTTTTTTTTTTTGGCACCCCCCCCCCCTACATCCTTGTGTAAGGTGAAGCACAGAAGCGTTTACAGCGCCCAACAGGGAAGCATGCTAAGTTCATGCTTGCCTTTATGTCTCACGAGTTAAGGGTGTAGAAGCCTGAAGAGTCAAGGGCGTAGAAGCCTGAAGAGTCAGTGGTTTATGTCATCAAATTATTGGAAGCTCCAACAACTTTCCCTGAATACAAATTCGCAACTTTCGACTTACAACAGGTACCTACTTTACTGCTAGGTGAACAGGGACTAATGGGGGCTAGGAAGTAAGTCCAAACAACTTCCACCGGCCCGGGAATCGAACCCGTGACTGACCTAAGAACGAATGGTGGAAAAATAAATTATATGAAACACAAAAATTTGCCTATCAACACAAGATGCATAAATCTTCCAATTTCACTAAAGCAGTATATGGCCCAACTACTCATAGCGCCGTCCTGCTCCACTCATCCGACAATAATTCCCTAATTAAAGATGAAGAAGGCATTCGTCAGCACTGGAAAGAGCACTACCATTCGCTGCTCAACTGAAATACCGATTTGGTTGTCCTGACTACCCGACAGGTCTCTCAGTACCCAGTTCTGACCCACCTCAGCTATCCTTCATCCCTGGATGAGGTAGCCACTGCTCTCAAGCAGATGAAAAATAACAAAGCCACAGGGCCTGATGGAATCCCAGCCGAGGTGTACAAACCAGGAGGACCTTTGCTTGCCAGTTGTCTCCACTTTCTCCTGGAGAATATATGGGAGAAGAAGGGAATTCCCCAAGATCTAAAAGACACCGCCCTCGCCTGAGCCCTCCTAAACAGACTTCATCCTGAGGCAGAAAACTTCCTCCCAGAATACCAATGTGGCTATTGACCACCACATAACAAAAGTGAGATGATCTTTGCTGCCTGCCAGATACAGGAAAAGTGCATAAATCACCATCGTTACTTGTATTTGGCCTTAATCGACCTTACTAAGGTCTTCAATTCGGTCAACAGGGAAGCCCACTGGAGAACTCTCAGTCGTTTTGGTTGTCCACCAAAATAAATCGCCGTTGTGAGGCAACTCCATGATGGCATGAACGACAGTGTTCTGCACAATGGCACCCAGTCTGAGTTCTTCCCCATCCAAACAGGGATAAAACTAGGATGTGTACTGGCACCAACTTTCTTTCCATTTTCTTGGCTGCCTTCCTTACACGTGCCAGTGCCAATTTAGCCAGCTGGGTGGACATCCAGTACTGGATGAAAGGACTTTTCGACATAAGATGACTCGAGGCAGGAACAAATAATGTCGGTCGCTACCATCACTGAACTTCAGTATGCGGACGACCTCACCCTCGTCACTCACACTGATCACGACCTACAGGAGATTCTAAATGCCTACGTGTATGCATATGTACACTTCAGTTTTAAGTTGAATGTATGTAAGACTCAGATTATCTTCCAGCTTGTCCCTGGTTCAGCCACACCTCCATCATCCATCCAGGTTAATGTTATTACGCTCTCTAATGTTACCCACTTTCGGTATCTTGGTTCCCATCTGTCCACCACCTCGGGCATCAGTGAAGAGATTTAACGTCGAATCACATGTACCTCTCAAGACTTTGACAGACTCAATACCCATGTTTCCAGTTGTAGGAAGCTAAAATCATCTACAAAGCTGCATGTATATCGATCAGTGGTCCTCCCCACCCTGCTGTATGGCAGCGAGACATGGGTCACATACAGGAGGCACCTCAAGGTACTTGAAAACTTTCACCAACGTAGTCTACGTTCCATCCTCCGAGTTCGCTGGGAAGACAAGAGAACAAATGCCAATATTATCGCTGACACCAACTGTAGGAGCATCGAAGCTACCATTATTCATGAACAACTACGTAAGACTAACCATGTTACCCGAATGGACGACCGTAGACTGTCAAAACAGCTACTTTACAGTCATCTAACGGATGGTAAACGTAACGCTGGCGGGCAATGGAAGAGGTATCAGGATAGTCTTAAGAAAAACCTGAAAAAGTGCCAAATCGACCTCCTCACCTAGGAGACGACCCCTCCACACCGTAACGCTTTGAGGAGCATCGCACGAGAAGGTGTCATTCCTTTCTAGTTAGCCCGACTGCATATCGAGACAGACAAGCGCCAGCGCCGGAAAGACGGTGCTTCACACCCCCCCCCCCCTCTCCTGCACTAGATTTAGCCCTCCACACGTGCAGCATCTGTGGACGACCCTGCCGGTCCCGCATCGACTCGAGTCACGTCAGAGTTCACCAACGAAGATGTCAACTTAAATAACTCATACCATTTTATCATAACCGGATGATCGTCATACTCGATTCCGAGTGACAGCAAAGTAGTCGTAGTAATAGTAGTAGTAGTAGTAGTACTAGTAGGTACGAATCAAGTAACAAACAGGTAAACAGACTGCAAACACCATTACTACACTACTCGTTTACCTAAGAGAAAACCCAACTTGTCAACAAATCAGTCATGGGTAGCTGACCCCTGTTTAATGTACGCCGCCACCCGAGTCCGTGAAAACACGAACCGAACGTGTACCTCACGACTAGCCTAGTAATGAGGTAGTACGTGCTATTTTTTTTAGACGTATACCAGTAATACTAGGAGCTATCACTCCAAAGGTATTTTCTGTAGCGTCGTATCGCATGTCAGGGTTTCACTTCATTGCTGTAAGGTCGGATGCTCCATGATCTGCGTCATGTTAAGCACGAAGAAAATAATCTGCACTCATACTAGGAGCTAAGTGTATAATGACATTGGGCTTGGCAGTAGATGGGGTGGGGTGGGGTGAGAGGAAAGTGGAGAGTGGAGGGGGGCAGGAAGTAGAGGGTAGGAGAGTGGAAGAGAAGGGAGGGAGGGAGGAGAATGGAGACCAAATCCCTAGCTTCTTATGTCAACAAGGTAATAAATGAAATCCCAGAAATGACATACTCATCCGATTTCCCCATCAATATAAGAAGCTCTACCGACTTCCTTGACAACATCTACATAAGGGAGACAGCAATATTGACGAAACAATTAGAATAAGTACCAGCGAAGATAAACCTGTTCTCAGGGATGATGTTGCAACTCAGGTCATCCGAGAGAGAGAGAGAGAGATCCTGCCAGAACACTTCAGTGACCCCCTATCGTCCTGATCATCGCAGAACTATTAACCTTTCAAGAGTCAGAGGTATATACAGGTGGAGCAGTGGGGGTTACACACTCGGAAAATACCAACATTGGTGAGAAACAGTTTACTCAGTTTCTGGGATGGTCATCGAGATTCTCCTTGTCCGAGATCACAAGATTCGTAAATAATTGTTAGCTTGATGCTGAGTGAGATTCAACCTCTCTTCCTTGCTTCGCAGAGGAAGTAAGGTGGCGGAGTCAGAACCACTGCAACACTCTTCACTGCCTCGTTGTCAGGGTGGAATTTTGAAGCATCTTCTAAAACAAATAAACTTTTTTTCGTGAGTCCAGAGGTGATTCGGCGATGACAGCTTCACCACAGAAAATTACTGTGGAATTACAGATACGCTTCCACCACAGCCGTAACCTAGTGTGTATACTTTTCCTACAGTGCAGCCAAGCAAGGTCGTATAGCTAGCTTTAAGGAATCACCAAAGAATATGTTATTATAATCTCTTGTTCATGGGTACTGCTCCGACAGAACTTACAGGACGACTCTACTGTTTGGTCAACTATACTGTCAAAGTCCTCACACTTAGCTGGTGTTCCTCTACTAAGGACCTCGTAGAAGACTTATCATGTAATTAACCATTTTTAAGGCCCTCGAATTGTAATCCCTATTTCCACACAAAAATTAAAGGTAATATAGTTAAGCTATTATTATTATTATTATTATTATTATTATTATTATTATTATTATTATTATTAACATGTCTAATAAATAACATATGACACTATTTCCTAATAATTTTCTCTTTCTGGCTCTTACCTAGTTACTCACACCTATCATTCCCGGGTGTAGTTCCGTAGTTTTGTCTTGTTGTGCAGCGCCTCGTGTCTGGGTGATATCTGTACAAGGTGTCAGTCAATGTTTCTCACTCTGGCACCCACATCACGTGACGGCCTCTATTGTTTTGCTGATGGCACTTCCTGTTGAGTTTTTGGAGCGAAAGGTGAAGGGTCGAAAGTGTATTGAATATGAGAAGCTTTCCTACTTTCCTTGTAAAGAAGAGCAAAATGAATATGATGATGGTGAAGATGATGATGATGATGATGATGATGATGATGATGACGAAGATGTTGTTAATGAAGATGATGATGTTGATGATGATGATGGTGATGATGATGATGGTGATGATGATGAATAAGAATACAAGGCAGAAGACAACGACGAAAGTGAAGGAAAATAACATGAAAGTGAAGAAATAGAAAACAATAGAAGACGTATATGGAGAAGAGAGGCAGGTACTGACTGACCTATTGCAATAACTTACCACAGCGGTCACCTAACGCGACACACATAATCACTTCTCAACACGTCCAGTTTTTATGTATTTAGCGTGTAACATCGTGTGTATTCTGCTGCTGTGTTCGTCTTTTGGTCTGTTCGTCCTTTTTTGGTGGTAAAGAGCTGTGAAATTAAAGTATTTGGGTCATGTTAAACTTTGATGTGAAGTGTGTGTGTGTGTGTGTGTGTGTGTGTGTGTGTGTGTGTGTGTGTGTGTGTGTGTGTGTGTGTGTGTGTGTGTGTGTATTTATTTCCACAGTTTTGAATTATAGAGAACTGGAATATGGTAGGGAGGTGCTTATGAACTAGGGGCTGTTCGTCCACTGTCTCCTGCCCCTTCATGTCGACCTCTTGTGGGCCAGTTTTTCGTACATATTAATCCTCCTTCTGTTTTCATACCAACACACAGTACATCTCTCCCTCTGGTAATATCCTCTCGCTGAACAATGGCTATGGACCGACTCATTATGGCGTTACACCTTTATATTAAACGTCGCCCACCACCTCTAGTGACCAGCTTCTGTCCTCTGTTGTAATTTATAAAACAAAGAAGAGTAAGAGTGTTCAATCTTAAGAGTCAGATAAAAACATGTCTGTTTACCAATTCCATTATACTAAGGAAAGGTTTGACAATTGTTAGCTACCCTCCTTATTTGGTAGTGCAGGTTTGCAACAAAGTCAATGTTCTGTAACTTTAATGTTTCATGTTCACGGCACAGGCGCCATGTCTTGCTTTAATATATTATATACTACAGTAAAGTATGTTTCATGGCTTGTTTTACATATATGTTTCATGTGTTCTATGTATTACTGTAGTGTAAGTTTCATTACATGTTCTCTGTATGTTTTCTATGTATTATTGGTGGTATTATTCTACTGTTTCATATATATCGATCCATGACATTTTTCCTGCATGTGTCTTAGGACTTGTTCTGTGTATTCTTATATTGGATGATGAATTTATAATAATATATTTAAGGTAAGATTAATGAGTGTGTGGGATCATGAAGCTGCATTATGGTTACGGGTAAATGTTGGGAATACTGGGCATAGCCAAGGTCTGTTGACCGTTGGGCAATGTTCCCTTGTTTTGGGTGGTTTCACACGGTCGAGGTAAGGACCCGGCAAGCAGAACTCTCTCTCTACCCTTACACGGAGGAGGGGACTCCTGCTTTTCTCTTTAACTCCAGAGTTCTTTCACTATCTTTTTACTTCTAACTGAGGAGCACCGGCGGGTTTTGTGTGATCCTACGTTTACGTGCGCCGAGGTTCTAGATACGACCATGTACGCGGTAGGAGCGGTGGTGTCCTTGTTAGTGTCGGAATTTGCCGTAAGTGTACACTGCCAGATGTGTTTTTGTTCCCCTGACTTATTTCCTATTGTATTCCTTAGTGTGCATAAGACATGTAAATATGGAAGCAAAGTTATAATAATTTTTATATTTACTTCTTAAGTTTTGTTTCTATTAACACTATACCATCTTTTGATACACTTTCATCAATTAATGTAACCTTAAGTGGCCAATAACTTTAAGAGTAACCATATGGATATCTGATCCAGAGTTTTCAGGGGAACTTGTTGCATGTGTGTTAGGTCACTCTCCCAGTGTAGGCACTACGGTTATGTTTGGGGGTGAAAATCATTATTATATTCAGGAATACCAGTGCTTGAGGAGGCCTTTAAGTGTTTCAAAGGGAAGTGGTCGTAACACTATACAAGTGAGAAAATAACCTGTATTATGTTATGTTACAAGTCACGTATGTTCGTACCTGAAAAATCAGCGGTGGAGTGTTATATGTTAATAAATCATAATCATAATTAAGAGTGTTTCGTGATACAAATTCAGAATCAGAACCAAGAAAGATTATTCAGAAATGGTCAGAACGTGTACTGGTTTAGGTATGATGTTCTTGTACAGAAGTCTGGAATCATCTGCGATATGTTCTCACATAAAAACTCCACAAACCAAGGCCTGTCATGTTAAATAAAACAAAGACCAGGATCCCACATATTAGGTTTTTCTGGTCTATTCTGGTACTCATAACCAAACACATATATTTATTTTATTTTTTTAATGTCATATAATGTCTATGATCACCGTTCAATATAGAAAAGGTTCCCGTCTTGAATACATTGTCGAGGTCGAGGGAGAAATTACACACATCTACACCTAACTCAGACTTAGCGCCAGCCTCCAGGACCTTCTCTCCATGTTCCGAAGTAATTCAATGTACCATCGCTCAGGTCCAGCCACCAGTAGGAGGCGCTATTACCGCCCTTCTTCAGCCCGGCAATAAGGAGCTTTCTCCTTTCCTCCGCTTTACCTGGAGATGATGATCGCCAGCAGGTACCAGGTTGATTATTATATAAAGTCACTCTACTTGAACATGCCAAAGAGGGTGAGGGACATACTAATCTGTATTCCATCCAGTGTCACATTGAATTTGTTGTAACAATCATATTTAACATGCTGTTTACCGCCACTCCCCACATACTCCCCTACCCCCGGGGCATGTCCTATATCTCTAATCCTTGATGATACTTATAAAGGGTCAAAATTTCTAGGCACGTTTGAAAACTGTATTTTGTTTTTTTTCGGGATCGTTTTGTGGCAGCTGCTGCTGGGGCTGCCACCACCTCGAGGCGCCATACATGAAGGGGTCTTACTTGAAGTTCAGGTTCCTGAAGATGCAAAATTTTGTTGCCCATCTTAAATTGTAGAGATCTTATCTTTATATATATATATATAAATATATATATATAATATATATATATATATATATATATATATATATATATATATATATATATATATATATATATATATATATATATATATATATATATATCTATCGTGTGATTTTATCAAGATTTATCTTATCCACGTTTTCATTGTGATCTACATGAAATATATATATATATATATATATATATATATATATATATATATATATATATATATATATATATATATATATATATATATGCAAGTAAATCACTGTAGGTGCGCGTGATCCAGGTATATGCTGATAACCACAAGGAAAGAAAACACGAAGTTCCCAAGCGCTTTCGTGTAATTCACATCTTCAGGGGTGAGTACAGACTAAGGAGAAGTACAAAACACTTAAGCGCTTGGGAACTTCGTGTTTTTTCCTTATATATATATATATATATATATATATATATATATATATTTATATATATTTATATTTATATATATTTATTTATATATATTTATTTATTTATTTATTTGAAGGTAATGGTAAAGAAATATAAAACGCGGGTGGTGTGGACATACTAAGAGCGCGGCTTAGTTATTTTGGGGAAGGACGGCCCGCTGATGAATGGTTCTGCCTGGTGTGACCGGACAGGGGCAGCACAACTAGCACATCTGGGGCCGTGTTGCGGAAATGTAGTAACATAGCAAAGCGCATCTTTTGGGGTAGCAAGAATGACTTAATGACAACAAATGAAGTGATGGTGTGTTTGAGTCTACCTTTATTTTTTCTCTGGTAAGAAAGCAAGAAGGTGGAAATGCTTATTTCTTATGAATACTCAGCAATTCTTTTGAATTGATGATATTTTCTGTATATGTTTGTACGTCTGTGTGTGTATGAGTCACAGTTGAAGGCATTATGGTACATTTCAAGTTATCATATAAAGTTCCTGAGTCTCATACTTGGACGTTTATCTTTTCAGTTTCTCCGTCAAAAGTTAAGGTGGCCTGACGTCACTTTGGGATCCACATAAACGAGCATTACCGGGCTCCATGTAGCCAGGCATCTCTCGGAAACCTCAAGTGGTCAGTCGGCTTCCAGGGGCCTCGGACCTGGTCCTCGCGGAATGTCGCAGGTAAGACCCAGATTCCCAAAGGCAGTTATTAAACAGGGAGGTACTACCGCCTGGGAAGATATTTGAAGCATACTGTCTTGTCTAATGGTAGACGCTGCTGCCATATGGCATCACAAAAATTGTAACCAAGTCCCGGGTTGCTGATCTGACTGTCTGCCTCATTTACACACAGTTGCAGGGTCTCAATTGTTTCTCTTACTCTGGGAACAAGGTGTTGGAGCTTCCAATAACTTGAGGACATAAACCACTGACTCTTCAGGCTTCTACGCCCTTGACTCATGAGACATAAAGGCAAGCATGAACTTAGCATGCTTCCCTGTTAGGCGCTGTAAACGCTTCTGCGCTTCACCTTACACAGTGATGTAGGGGAGTGCCCTCCCCCCCCCCAAAAAAAAACCTCAACAGATTAAAAAATTCTGGACCTCGTCTTATAATAAATTGAACCGGCAGCTGCTTACACGTGACACTGCCATGCGTGATGTCAATGACAAAGCATTGGTACTGAGTGATATACTCATAAAGGATGGAGCCCTTCCATCACGCCTCTAACAGCAGCCTGGAGTCCATACTGCCGACCTGGCAGAATTCAGTGACTGGTTGGAGGTGGCGGATGCTCACATTATTTCTCACATCAAATGGACTACTGAGAGGTGGTGCCAGCGTGTCGTAGAGGTATCAATCGACCATGATAGTGTCGTTTTGCTGCTGGGCTACGCTCACTACTTTATGAATAAGAATCTGCAGGAGTTATAGGTCCAGTTTGGGGTGGGTGAAAAGCGGCGGCTTATATGTCTACAAATTATCTTGTCTGGGTAATTAGGTGTCTCACTCTGCCAGCTACTTGTTAAAGCACATGTTACAACCGATGATGATGCCCAGAGTAAAATAGATATGATCTTGGTGCTATGCTAGGGAACCTAACTGTGTTTAGCCAACCTTGAGTCCCCCGTTCTCATCGAGCAAGATAACCATCCAGATGGTGGAGCTTTTCCTTGTTCAAATATGGTCAGGTTCAAGGTCCAAACCGACGGTCTCGACGTTTGACGAGTTGTGAATCAAGTGTCATACTGGAAATTCCACTGTCAAAGTGGTTGGTGTCATCCGAGGGCATTTCAGGTCATGCTATATGCCACGTGGTACAGTCACCCTTCTTAGCAATCAGAATGGGAACATGTTGGACCCGACTAATTTTGGATGTAATAATAAGGGGGGTTCTATGATGCCTTCTAGCGCCCGAAACTATTACACGCGTATGTTCTGAGAACATGTGAATGTAGTGGTAAATGTGACACCAAGCGCTGTGGCTGCAAGTCTGATGGCGCCCCAATGCACACACGTATTGCAAATGACTCCCCAATGACCTTACACAAGCATCATATGATTGACTCCCTCACGTGATGTACTGAATCTCACACAGTATGCAAGGTTAGTGATCCCACCTTAACAGGGAGCAATATAAGACAAACATTAACTGTTGACATTTTGGATGTTACAGAGTTAAGATACAAGTTTTCTTTTCCATTATTTTTCCTAAAATTGACACTTCTAACAGGAGCAAGTCGCAAAGTATGACCTCTTTTTTTGGTAATGGTTTATTTATACACCATAAAGTCAGTGCTCACGCTTATGTAGGAAAATCGCCCAAATTACTTCCTAGTATAAACAAATCCGGTGAAAAAGAAAAAAGAGAGAGAAATTATTGATGAATATAATATGTAAGAATAACAGGCTACAGGTTTTGGGGACTTTATGGAACACATCCGCTGTACTCGCATGTATACAGCCTCAACCTTACGTGCATAATATGAGCCAGAGCCAGGTGATCTGGTAACACTGTACAGCATGGTGAAGAGTTAGACAGATTTTTTTTTAATAGCCAGTTGTTCAAGATCTATAATGGCCTCGGAATCATTTGTTGGTATAATTGATTTATATCAGTTGTACATAACACGACAAAAAAATTTATTGAGAAAAATATGGTAATGTTGCTGGGTGATGTATAACTGGTGATCCCGACACACGATTATAAACGACAATTGTATTACTGCTGCCATCGTCTGCTTTTAGTGCTTAATGGAAACTACTGGGTTGATTTTCACACTGTCTTAATTTTCGATAGAATTAAAACACTTACAACTGCAATTGTTAGAATATAAGAAATACTTTGTCTTCGTCATTCGTCATAACCTTGATTAATGTTAAGAGTAGTTTGGCTCATCTGCAGTGGTGATCCTGTGAGTGTAGTTCGGGTATTGAGGGAGGTGACCGGGAGTAGGTTAAGGAAATGGCTGCCACTTGATTTCTTTTGTCATTTTTGACCTCTGTTGTGACCAAAAATACACAAAATCTCAGCTTTTTCAAGAACTATTACGTGGAGGCCAAAATAAAGTGATAATTCTGAACATTTTGTATCTTAATTGGTGTAAAATTTACCGAACAGCAGCTGTAAATATCCTTTATAAGGTTGTTAGAACTTTAACACCCACCCCCCCACCCCCACCCCCAAAAAAATAAAGAAGAAAGGTCAATATGGAACTGGCATCTGGGTATATTGAATCAAAGTAAATGTCTCTGGTTTCAAATTTATTGGCCCTGAATTTAACCCCTAACGATACTTTGTTGATTGCTCGTAGGGCGCGCAAAATAACATCGGTTAGTCTAAGAGGTTAATAAAAGTTGATTTTGTAAATTAAAACAGATTATTACTGCGAACTGTGGTTTCCTCGGTCACTGAGTCTGTGAGTCACTCAATGAATCAGTGACATATTTGTGGACCTGTTCGTGTGTGTGTGTGTGTGTGTGTGTGTGTGTGTGTGTGTGATTTATCAGAACAGTGTTTTAAGTAATAACTTTTTTTATCCACGACAAAAATATACCACACAGTATTAAGTTCCATTAAGAACTTACAGACGCTGACTAATGGACTCTCAGTATACTGCCTGAAATTTTACAGGTATTTTGAAGGTAAAAATCACAAGGAGTAAAACTCCATTACCACGTTTATGATATAGTGGTGTCGTGACGTCTTGAGCTGAAGGTCTCACTGACACGTCCGAGTTGATATAGATTATAAAAAAGGGAAAACTTTTTGTGTTTATCAACGCTTAGACTTGTGTTGTGTTATGTGATATTATTGTATACTTATTCACTTACTCATTATATGGAAATTTTTTAACATCAATTTGTCTTTGTTTTTGTTTTTCATTTAGTCATTCTTTGACTTTATATTTTTTTATTGGCCAATTTATGAAGCTGATAACGAGGTCAAGGTTTAATTATATACATAACTATTTCAATGACCATTAAAGAACATATATATATACACAAGAACACATTCTGTAAACACCATCACGATGACACTATTTTCTTAATATTATTTGTTGAGTAACTTAGTCTATAATTTGTATTCATATTTTTTGTTTCCTTTGATACTTTTTTAATTATCAGGAAATTTCAACTAAAAATGAAAGAAAAAACAAATATTGTCTAGAAATCTTCATATGAATTTAAAAAACACGTTCTTAATTGTCATATTCTTCATATTTTAGTTTGAAATTTAAAATATAATTATCAATGAACAACACCTTATAGTTGTATTCTGAACATATGTTTCCCTTCGTTTAGTGAACGAGAAAATTACTTGAATAACTTACAGCAGAAAAACAAATTATTATTATTACTATCTTGACTCCAAAGGTACATACGCACACTTGCTGCCTTTGGGGATATACACTTCGTTCTGGATAATGTCTATGTAGTCTCTCACACTGGGTAATATGTATGTAGTCTCTCATACTGGATAATGTCTATATAGTCTCTCACACTGGGTAATATGTATGTAGTCTCTCATACTGGATAATGTCTATATAGTCTCATACTGGGTAATGTCTATGTAGTCTCTCACACAGGATAATATTTATGTAGTCTCTCACACTGGATAATTTCTCTGTAGTCTCTCACACTGGATAATGTCTCTGTAGTCTCTCACACTGAATAATTTCTCTGCAGTCTCTCACACTGGATAATGTCTATGTAGTCTCTCACACTGGATAATGTCTCTGTAGTCTCTCACACTGAATAATTTCTCTGCAGTCTCCCACACTGGATAATGTCTATGTAGTCTCTCACACTGGATAATGTCTCTGTAGTCTCTCACACTGAAAAAATTCTCTGCAGTCTCTCACACTGGGTAATGTCTGTGTAGTCTCTCACACTGGATATTGTCTCTGTAGTCTCTCACACTGGATAATGTCTATGCAGTCTCTCACACTGAATAATGTCTGTGTAGTCTCTCACACTGGATAATGTCTATGTAGTCTCTCACACTGGATAATGTCTATGCAGTCTCTTCACACAACAGTGATTAATTGTAATGCTGTATAATGCCTTATAATGTATTGTAATGTTGGGTTCTTTAATGTATTGTAATTAGTGTAATTCATTATGAAGTCATTTATTCTGGTGGCGATGCGCGGTATTGTGAAGTCATCAGCTGGTAGTTAATTTTTTTTATTACAATTCGTAATGTTGAAGGCCCAGAGGCGGAGGGGGAGTGAGAGCTTACCAGTAAACACCACATACCAGACCCCCCCCCTCCCCTCACACACTCACACACACACACACACACACACACACACAGTAATATATAGTCTTACGTATATAATATATCGGATGTGTGACTAATAGTTGTTTGTGCAGGTGAGTTTAGGTTTTGGTATGTTTGGGTGAATGTTTCTGTGTGTGTGTGTGTGTGTGTGTGTTTGTGTGTGTGTTCCTATATTAGTTTCATTGTCTATGTGAGTAAAGGTGAGAACTTACTACTTGACTCTCATACTTAATCGTTACCGTTTTTAACCAGGAAATTTAACGTCTAAGCTCTCATTATATATATATATATATATATATATATATATATATATATATATATATATATATATATATATATATATATATATATATATATATATATATATATATTATCGTCACGCTCATGGACTGTATTGATTATTGGGTAAATATATTACAACACGAATCCGGTCGTTCTTCTTTAAAACCTTTATTTTTTACGACGAGGTCTTGGTTTTCATTTAAGCATATAAAACTCTCGCTCATTGCACTGTTCCATAAGCATAAGCACGTGGCCACCGTGGGAACCTCCGCCTCGCGTGTCGCTCCCTCGTCTAACACTGCTCACTGCTTTATGGTCCCACACTGGACACCACCAGGATCGTACCGACTACTATTTTCTTTTTTTTCTTTTTTTTTGCCGCAGTTTGTATGTGATTAGCTTTACTTTCCTACGACTTGACAAACACTTAAACACTTAAAAACGAGACTGTATCACTTCAGAGCAGTCTAAGTGTGCCGTTTATATCTTTCATTAATGTGGCTACTGATTCAACTCCTGGCAGTCTAGAGTATCTGTTTGGGACTGTGTGTGTATCGTTCTCACGGTGTTGCTCTCAGGACTTGTGCCACTTAGGACTTGTTTACACTGTGGCACTCACGATAGTTAGTCTTATACTCACACATAAACGGGTACACAAACACTCACAAGCACATCCACACACGCTTACACACCTCAGGCCAGTTGCCATTACCCCCATACCCAGTCTACTTTGTGAGGACTTTGTTTTTGAGTGGGCATTTGCCAGTATCTATCAGTCAATTGATCCACAGCAATTTGGGAATATGAGGACCTCCTCTACATCACACTGCTTGGTGAGCTTTCTAGATTTTCTGCACAAAAATTTGCAGAAACGTAAGGCATCACTGGCCGTTGCCCTTGTGGACTTCAGGAAGGCCTTTGACCTTGTTGATCACTGCACTGTTATTAACAAGACTATTGCACTAGGGCTGCCCACCAACCTGGTCTCATGGCTCACTGATTTCTTGAGTGGACGTCGCCAGGCAGTGAGGTATCAGGGCTTGGTCTCCACATTCCAACACCTCACCTGCTGTGTTCCCCAGGGGACCAAGATGGGACCACTGTGCTTCCTCATCCTGATCAACGACGCTCTATCGGACACTCCTCACAGGTGGAAGTACATGGATGACTGCACTGTGGGGGTTTCAGTGGACAACACCGCACCAGACTACTCATCGCTCCAAGGCACCCTGGACAGGCTACAGGCATGGACTACGGAGAACAAGGTCACCATCAACCACACCAAAACCATAGTCATACACATCAATACCGCCACCACTCCAGTGCAAGCCCCAGCAGTCACAGAGGGTGCCCATCCTCTCCAGCTGGTGCAGTCTGCCAAACTCCTGGGTGTAACTATAGACAACAAACTTGACTGGAAGGCCCATGTAAATAACACAGTCAAGGCAGCCTCGTACCGTCTCTACATGCTACGAAGACTTAGGTCACTTGGGACACCCACGCCAGAGCTGAGGACCATCTACAACGCCTTTATTCTCCCCAAACTAACGTATGCGTCACCAGCCTGGTCGTCTTCTCTCAACTCCACCCAACAACGTCAGCTAGAGAAGGTACAGAAAAGGGCCTGCAGAATCATGCTCGGCGCAGAATACTCCGGCTACACCAACGCTCTCTCCACCCTGGAAATGCCATCCCTCAGTGACCTCCATCACCAAGCACTGGAAAGGTTTGGCCGTGGACTACTGCACCACCCTCGCCATCGCCACCTCCTGCCACCTGCAGCCCCCCACCCAACTCGCGCAGTCCGCCACTACAACAAAATTCAGCCCATAAGAGCCCCACCGATAGATATAAGAACAGCACCATCCCATCTATTGTTAAAATAATAAACAACTCCTGATTTATGTACTGTACAGCCCTGTAAATGTATTCAATGCATATTATATCATTATGTCTAAATCAAATGTAAGTGTATATTTTTAGCCACCGGCTGCAACTCTATTAATAAACCGTTTATTATTAGTATTATTTTATTATTATTATTACACACACACACACACACACACACACATACACACACACATTGCACATAAATCCATATACTCCTAGAGCCGTCTCTCCAGCGTCCGTTTACACCCAAATATTACCTTCACACACGCATACGAATATATTCTAACCTAACCTAACCTAACCAACCCACACACGCACCCATACCCTCCCCCCCCACACACACCCACACGATTCCTAAAGACATTTAATAAACAAGTGGATGCCATTAGATCTTACCTGCAGGAGACTGTGGCAAGGTCAGGTGATGGCAGCAGGAAACATCAAATTGGACTGAATTGTAAAGATATGGTCGGTAGTAATGGTAGTAGTGGAGGAAGATTTTATCGTATGTTGATATGTTGTTTTACTCATTTATTTGATTCATTTACACTGTTAATTCTGGCCGTCGTTCACATTGTATCTGACCAACACTAAACTAAATTTACGACCTCCCCCAAAAAATTACAAACGAAGAAATCAGTTTAATTTAAAACCTCACAGCCCTCGTAGAGATTAAGTGTAGTAAAAATGCTATGAAAGATTCCCTTCGTTTTAGTGTATTTAAGATAGATTGTGATGAGCGGGTTGTTGAGGGTTGATCTGTGACCAAGCCGTGATGCGCTCCCCGTGTTAAACTGTTGCATCAAGTTAGTCCTCCACTCAATCCATTTGTATCATGATCCATAAGTCAGATCTGCTTTAACCCTTTTTCTGGTTTTGTAGAGAGGATGGACAATCCCACAAATCCCAAAGCCATTAATGCATGCACACACACACACACACACACACACACACACACACACACACACACACACACACACAAACACAACACACACACACACACACACACACACACACACACACACACACACAAAGCACGTACTGATCGCAATAAGAACAGCGCAGTCCCAACCATTGTAAAAATTATTAATAACTTGTAATCAACCAGTGTATTCACTCCCAGTCAATCTTACCTTTTTAACTGATACTGTGTTGAAATGCCCTGTAGTATGACCTCCTCCCCACCTAGTTATTATATATCATATTTGTATCACTTACGTTACTTGTATATTTTTTGTCAATCAAGTGACCCATTTCCCAACTATGTAACTGTATATTTTGAGCCTTCCGGCTGCCATGCTCTTTCAATAAACCGTTAATTATTATTATATTATTATTATTATTATTATTATTATTATTATTATTATTATTATTATTATTATTATTATTATTATTATTACACACACAAATCCTGGCACCAGACTGTCAGAACTAGTGGCTGACACCCCGATTCTTTCTCCGTAATCGTCTGACGTTTACAGCGTGAGGATTTGGGTGAATATTTCAGAATAGTTGATGTGTAGAAGTTATATCCTTAGCGTTTTATTTTTTAATGAAAATTATATCACGTAATACTCTTTAAGGCGGGTCGATACATCATGATTTTGTATTTAGTCTTAGCGAACAATTTTCCTCACTTACTGATGGATGTTTTTAGCGTGTGAGGGACATATTTTCAGCCATAATTTAAAGCAGTGAACAACAAATTCTCAGTCGTCCTTCTCCTTCATTTTATGATAATTATAATGTCTTTTAATAATTTATGTCTATAGATTAGGTTATCATGTAGGTTATCAAGCTATAATAAAAATACATTTATTTATTTAAAGTCAAATTATACTTCCATATCTCGAAAAAATAGTAGTTATTATCGCCTCTTCACTGACAACAGACCGGCGGGTGTAGGAAGAAGGCCTCGTCCGTCCGTTCGTCCTTGACTTTTTCTTTGTTTACGCAATAACATTAAATAATACCACCAGATTAGAATAAACAGAATATATCCTTCAGATCTATGATGTGTTTTCCTCCTTCAACAAGTAACTCAGTGAAGAGTCTTTAAGGTCCGTATACTAAATCAACTTAAACAATAAACAAGGCCCATTAAAAAATATTAGTTAAATCTGTTTCATTTTGTTTCGTTTCGTATTTGTTTTCCTCTCACACGGAGGAATTCGCTTTTCAACCAAGTCTTATATGTTAGGGAGTTTGTGTGTTTTGAACGTTAGTAAATATGTTATTATGGTACATACTGGGTTCTCTTGTGCGTCTTAATCCTCCCACCCTTGTTTTTATTATACGTGGGTGACTGATTGAAGAGCTGAGCTTGTTTTCGGATGTTGTAATGTAAATAAACACGCATTCATACGCTTGCTTACCCTACACACACACACACACACACACACACACACACACACACACACACACACACACACACACACACACACAATAATATCAATAATATCATTATCACACTTCCCCTTCTCTCTTCTCTTCTCTCTCTCTCTCTCTCTCTCTCTCTCTCTCTTGCATATTCTCATCCATGTAACGACTGCATTATCTCCTCTTTGTACAATTAGGAGAACAGCAGCCAGCTTCATATACAGTCACTCTGCTTGGTACACTAATAATGTAAGCTCCTCATCTTTCGCCCTTCTCCTTCTCATTGTCTTCCTCCTCTCTCCCCTTCATCACTCCTCCTCCTCTCTTCTTCGTTTTCACCTTTCCCCTTCTCCTCTTTCTCCCCTCTCCCCATTTTTCCTTCCTCTCTTGGCCCTTCTCATCACTCCTCCTCCTCTCCTCTCCCTTTCCCCCCTAACCTATCTCCTCTCCCCTCTCTTCCCATTTCTTATCTATTGTCCCCTCTCTCCTCTCCTCTCCTCTCCTCTCCTCTCCTCTCCTCTCCTCTCCCTCCCAGACATCAATACTCCCCCTCCATAACCCGTTCGTCAGACCACAGCTCAGGACACACCTCTCTACTCTGGTCCTGTACAACTTAAATTACCAAGATAAACAACAGAATACAAATAAAAACTACAAAAAGTTATTGTTTCCTCGTTAAGTAAAATATGCTATTAAGAAAGACTCACTGAACTTAAATTATTTATTCTCTCTTAAGAAGTGTATAAACAG
Source organism: Homarus americanus (assembly GCF_018991925.1). Lineage (NCBI taxonomy): Eukaryota > Metazoa > Arthropoda > Malacostraca > Decapoda > Nephropidae > Homarus > Homarus americanus. The sequence goes on along the minus strand of NW_024735304.1, from coordinate 9,366 downwards.
CGAGAGACTTTATACGAATTTTGAGTAAGTTATAAAATATTGTTAATTATAAATATGAAGGCTTGTTTCTTTTTCCCAATACTTGTCCAGTCGTCTCTCGTCCCCTCGAACTAAGTTACTCGTTACTCGTCAATAAGAAAAGAAAATAACTCTCTATGTCACGGGGGAACTTAACCCCAGAAACCAAGTAATTATGTCTTTTGTTTTCTTCCTTTTGTAAATAGTTTTATGTTATCTGTTCATATTTTTGTAAAGAAATTTGCATATTAGTTTGTCTATAGTTTATGGTGATTCTTCATCTCTCTCTCCCATTCTTCTCCAACCTGGTGTGGTGAGGGGAGGGGGGAGGGAGGAGAAAGGAAGGAGGAGAAAGGAAGGGAGGGAGGGAAGGAGGAAGGAGGGAGAAAGGAAGGAGGGAGAAAGGAAGGGAGGGAGGGAAGGAGGAAGGGAGGGAGAAAGGAAGGGAGGGAGGAAGGAAGGAGGAGGGAGAAAGGAAGGAGGGAGGAAGGGGAGGAGGGTGAGAAGAGAGAGGAAAGAGAGAGGGTGAGAAGAGAGAGGAAGGAGAAGAGGGTGGGAAGAGAGGAAGGAGAGGAGGGTGGGAAGAGAGAGGAAGGAGAGGAGGGTGGGAAGAGAGAGGAAGGAGAGGAGGGTGGGGAAGAGAGAGGAGAGAGAGGAGGGTGGAAAGAGAGAGAAAGGAGATGAGGGGTGGGAAGAGAGAGGAAAGAGAGTGGAGGGGAGAAGAGAGAGGAAGGAGAGGAGGGTGGGCAGAGAGAGGAAGGGGAGAGGGTGGGAAGAGAGGAAGGGAGAGGAGGGGAGAGAAGAGAGAGGAAGGAGAGGAGGGTGGGAAGAGAGAGAGGAAGGAGATGAGGGTGGGAAGAGAGAGGAAGGGGAGGAGGGTAAGAAGAGAAAGGAAGGAGAGGAGGGTGGGAAGAGAGAGGAAGGGAGGAGGGTAAGAAGAGAAAGGAAGGAGAGGAGGGTGGGAAGAAAAGGAAAGGAGAGGTGGGCAGAGAGAGGAAGGGGAGGAGGGTGGGAAGAGAGAGGAAAGAGAGGAGGGTGAGAAGAGAGAGGAAGGAGAGGAGGGTGGGCAGAGAGAGGAAGGAGGAGGGTGGGAAGAGAGAGGAAGGGGAGGAGGGTAAGAAGAGAAAGGAAGGAGAGGAGGGTGGGAAGAGAGAGGAAGGAGAGGAGGGTAAGAAGAGAAAGGAAGGAGAGGAGGGTGGAGAAGAGAAAGGAAGGAGAGGAGGGTGAGAAGAGAGAGGAGAGAGAGGAGGGTGAGAAGAGAGAGGAAGGAGAGGGAGGGTGGGCAGAGAGAGGAAGGGGAGGAGGGTGGGCAGAGAGAAGGGAGGAGGATGGGAAGAGAAAGGAAGGAGAGTGAGGGTGAGAAGAGAGAGGAAGGAGAGGAGGGTGAGAAGAGAGAGGAAGGGAGGAGGGTGGGAAGAGAAAGGAAGGAGAGGAGGGTGGGGAAGAGAGAGGAAGGAGAGGGAGGGTGGGAAGAGAGAGGAAGGAGAGGAGGGTGAAGAGAGAGGAAGGAGAGGGAGGGTGGGAAGAGAAAGGAAGGAGAGGAGGGTGAGAAGAGAGAGGAAGGAGAGGAGGGGTGAGAAGAGAGAGGAAGAGAGGAGGGTGAGAAGAGAGAGGAAGGGGAGGAGGGTGGGAAGAGAAAGGGAAGGAGAGGAGGAGAAGAGAGAGGAAGGGGAGGAGGGTGAAGAGAAAGGAAGGAGAGGAGGGGTGAGAAGAGAGAGGAAGGAGAGGAGGGTGAGAAGAGAGAGGAAGGGGAGGAGGGTGAAGAGAAAGGAGAGGAGGGTGAGAAGAGAGAGGAAGGAGAGGAGGGTGAGAAGAGAAAGGAAGGAGGAGGGTGGGAAGAGAGAGGAAGGAGAGGAGGAGGGTAAGAAGAGAAAGGAAGGAGAGGAGGGTGAGAAGAGAAAGGAAGGGGAGGAGGGTGGGAAGAGAGAGGAAGGAGATGAGGGTGGGAAGAAAGAGGAAGGAGAGGAGGGGTGGGAAGAGAGAGGAAGGAGATGAGGGTGGGAAGAGAAAGGAAGGAGAGGAGGGTAAGAAGAGAAAGGAAGGAGAGGAGGGTGGGAAGAGAGAGGAAGGAGAGGAGGGTAAGAAGAGAAAGGAAGGAGAGGAGGGTGAGAAGAGAAAGGAAGGAGAGGAGGGTGGGAAGAGAGAGGAAGGAGAGGCGGGTAAGAAGAGAAAGGAAGGAGAGGAGGGTGAGAAGAGAGAGGAAGGAGAGGAGGGTGGGAAGAAAGAGGAAGGAGAGGAGGGTGGGAAGAGAGAGGAAGGAGATGAGGGTGGGAAGAGAAAGGAAGGAGAGGAGGGTAAGAAGAGAAAGGAAGGAGAGGAGGTGGGAAGAGAGAGGAAGGAGAGGAGGGTAAGAAGAGAAAAGGAAGGAGAGGAGGGGTGAGAAGAGAAAGGAAGGAGAGAGGAGGGGGAAGAGAGAGGAAGGAGAGGAGGGTAAGAAGAGAAAGGAAGGAGAGGAGGGTGAGAAGAGAAAGGAAGGGAGGAGGGTGGGGAAGAGAGAGGAAGGAGATGAGGTGGGAAGAAAGAGGAAGGAGAGGAGGGTGAGAAGAGAAAGGAAGGAGAGGGAGGTGGGAAGAGAGAGGAAGGGGAGGAGGGTAAGAAGAGAAAGGAAGGAGAGGAGGTGGGAAGAGAGAGGAAGGGGAGGAGGGTGAGAAGAGAGGAAGGGGAGGAGGGTAAGAAGAGAATGGAAGGAGAGAGGAGGGTGAGAAGAGAGATGGAAGGGAGAGGGAGGTGAGAAGAGAAAGGAAGGAGAGGAGGGTGGGAAGAGAGAGGAAGGATGAGGGTGGGAAGAAAGAGGAAGGAGGAGGAGGGTGGGAAGAGAGAGGAAGGAGATGAGGGTGGGAAGAGAAAGGAAGGAGAGGAGGATGAGAAGAGAAAGGAAGGGAGAGGAGGGTGGGAAGAGAGAGGAAGGGGAGGAGGGTAAGAAGAGAAAGGAAGGAGAGGAGGGTGGGAAGAGAGAGGAAGGGGAGGAGGGTGGGAAGAAAGAGGAAGGAGAGGAGGGTGGGAAGAGAGAGGAAGGAGATGAGGGGTGGGAAGAGAAGGAAGGAGAGGAGGGTGGGAAGAGAGAGGAAGGGAGAGGAGGGTGGGAAGAGAGAGGAAGGGAGGAGGAGGAGGGTGGGAAGAGAGAGGAAGGAGAGGAGGGTGGGAAGAGAGAGGAAGGAGAGGAGGGTGGGAAGAGGGGAAGAGAGAGGAAGGAGAGGAGGGTGGGAAGAGAGAGGAAGGGGAGGAGGGTGGGGAAGAGAGAAGGAGAGGAGGGTGAGAAGAGAGAGGAAGGGAGGAGGGTGGGAAGAGAGAGGAAGGAGAGGAGGGTGAGAAGAGAGAAGGGAGAAGAGAGAGGAAGAGAGAGGAAGGAGAGGAGGAGGGTTGAAGAGAGAGGACAAGAGAGAGGATGGAGAGGAGGGTGGGGAAGAGAGAGGAAGGAGAGGAGGGTGGGAAGAGCGAGGAAGGAGAGGAGGGTGAGAAGAGAGAGGAAGGGGAGGAGGGTGGGAAGAGAGAGGAAGGAGAGGAGGGTAAGAAGAGAAAGGAAGGAGAGGAGGGTGAGAAGAGAGAGGAAGGAGAGAAGAGAGAGGAAGGAGAGGAGGGTGAGAAGAGAGAAGAAGGAGAGGAGGGTGGGAAGAGAGAGGAAGGAGAGGAGGGTGGGAAGAGAGAGGAAGGGGAGGAGGGTGGGAAGAGAGAGGAAGGAGAGAAGAGAGAGGAAGGAGAGGTGAAGGGGAGGGAGGGTGGGGAAGAGAGAGGAAGGAGAGGGAAGGAGAGGAGGGTGAGAAGAGAGAGGAAGGAGAGAAGAGAGAGGAAGGAGAGGAGGGTGGGAAGAGAGAGGAAGGAGAGGAGGGTGAGAAGAGAGAAGAAGGAGAGGAGGGTGGGAAGAGAGAGGAAGGAGAGGAGGGTGGGAAGAGAGAGGAAGGGGAGGAGGGTGGGAAGAGAGAGGAAGGAGAGAAGAGAGAGGAAGGAGAGGAGGGTGAGGAGAAAACTTTGTATCGTTTCCTCAGCTGGTCGAAGTAGAGTGTAGGCAGTGGCCTTCAGTACATGACCGTCTGAGCTGTGCAGTTGTAATATATGTATAAAGAAAAAGATATGATAGTGTCAAACAAGCAAAGGCTGACCAACTGGGCCAGCACAACACAAACTGAACTAACTGGAATCTACTTAGCTACAGACTACCTTAAACAAAATGGAGGTGGGGTGATATTCTGTGACTCTCAAAGTGCTTTGAAATCAACGATCAGACCGTCAGGTTCTATGTCTTAAGTTGTAGGTGATATTAAAAAAAATGTGATAACTGCCAATGAGAACAACTCTCGTATCGAATTTGTGTGGATTCCGACCCATATTGGAATTAGGTATCAGGACTGTGCTGATAGACTGGCTAATGAGGCATGCAAGAAAGAAAATGTTGACCGTGACCTTGGCCTGTCCAATGCTGTACTAAAAATATTCCTAGTCAGATTCATCGACTCTGATCTAGAAGAATTGAGAAATGCAGAGAGACCTGGCAGTTGTAGCATTAGTAAATATGACAAATTTTGTGACGAGAGGTACCGGTAGGGCCAGCATAAGGACAGAACCAGACAATGTGATGTAGTCGTGGCCAGAATTAGGCTAGGATACAGACACATCTGGCAAGTTAGTAGCGCTGTACCCATACCGGAACACTCAGCATGTAAACTTTGTGATAAACCTTTAAAGCATACATTTGAACACTCTATTATTGGATGTAACACTGTCAAAGACTTGAGGCAACCTGGCTTATTGTATCATGAACTTTGTAATTACTACATTGAATCAGGTGTGCTTAAGGACATTCTTACTGTTTATCCCATATTTGCTAGCCCACACTGATTAGTCTTCAATTAGAATATGACGTCCAATGTATATGAACCACTGTCCTGCATGGCAGTGAACAGCGACATCAACCCACATGAATCTGACCTTTATATACTGTTAATGAATATGATCTATTCCTTTGTGTACGAACCTCTCTCCTGCGTGGCAGTGAGAATTGACACCACCTTCAGTGTCAAAACCTGACTGAATTACTCAGAATAGGCAAACTGAACTCCAAGCTTTGTCCATAAATTTGTTAAACTAAAAATCAGTAGTTCCCGCGGTAACCAGTCTCCCTCTCTCCTGCCTCATCCTCTCACGTAAGGAGGCTAACTTGCCCTCTTCCCTTCGAGCTAACACAACCAAACATCCCTCACCCATCCCCTCACTCCACCACAATCACCAACACCCCCACCACAACTATATCCCATCACCAACCCCCAGCACCCCATTCCTCACCACCCCCCATCACCACCATCACTATCCCCAATCATCAACCCCCAGCACCACCACCACTATCCCCACCAACACCACTACTATCCCTACCAGCACCATCACCACTACTATCCCCCCATCACCAACCCCTACCACCCCCATTCCTCATCACTACCACCACCACTAACCCCCTCCCCCCTACCCCTACCCGTTCCCCCACACACAACCTATTAACTAACCAGGCCCAATGATTGTTATTTATCGAGACAATAATAAATAGAGGGTATAAAGCTGCCGTCTTGTAGTCCTGCGGGATCACCTGCTCACTCATAATTAAGCCCAGAGTGATTTAAGCCCACATATGAACTTTTCCTCATTTAATTACCTTTGCTAAGGATTAAGGCAAAGTGCTTTTTAATCGGCGTTTCTTTTCTGGGGTGGATCCTTAACCCTTCCCCCTTCGCCCCCCCCTAAATTTTTCCTTGGTGTAAGTTTTTGTTTCTTTTTTCTTTTTATTTTCATTTAATTATTGTATTGTATTGTATTGTATTGTATTGTATTGTATTGTATTGGTGTTGATTGATGAAGGTGTAAATATAGTTGTTTTGTTGAGGTGAGTCTTGGGTTGTGTCACCTAGAGCTTCTTCCCAGCCCTACGGAAACTTTGATCAATAGGTTACGTTACGTTATGTTACGTTACGTTACGTTGCATTACGTTACGTTTGATTCGGATACATTCAGTTAGGTTAGATTAGGTTAAGTTAGGTTAGGTTAGGTTAGGGTAAGCTAGGTTTGGTTACGTTAGGTTTGGTTAGGTTAGGTTTGATTCGGCTACATTGAGTAAGGTGGAACTTAGTGTCAGTAGATCCAGTTTTCTTTGTTTGGGAATAGTTTGGTCCAAGCTTATTCACTTTAGTTAATTTGGGTCACATTATGCTAGCTGGCAGTTAAGTGAGATACGACCGAACAAGCTCTTGGTTGAATATATTATCCCGTACCGGTACCTTTATTGTGTGCTGCTGGCTGGGGTACCTTCGGAATGGTCAGGTTTTTAACTAAAATATTCAAAAATTTATAAACCCGTTTACTAATATAATACAAACACACCCAAGAGTTAGTAACTTCTTGAGATGTTGAAGAGTTGTTACTTAAGATGTTGAAGAGTTGTTACTTAAGATGTTGAAGAGTTGTTACTTAAGATGTTGAAGAGTTGTTACTTAAGATGTTGAAGAGTTGTTACTTAAGATGTTCATAAGTTTGTTTCTTGAGTTGTTTAAAATATGGTTGTTTGTTAATTTGATTACATAGTTGTTTATTAAGGTGTTTAGTGGGTGAATCTGTTGCTTATTTTAGTGGGTATCTGAACACAACTTCACTTTTCCAGGGAGTTGTAGATCGTGTTTACTTTTGTGTTATCATCAATATTAATAATAATGTTTGGAACAACTTTAATGACTCGACCAATAATAAAAATATCTATACATTTAGTGGAAATAGAAACATATATGAAAAGGTCACTAGTTGTAAATGTAAAAATAATGGGGGGAATAAATGGATGAAGAGAAAATACTAAAAGGGACTAAAGATGAGCAACACGTCAGAATAGAAAAAATCCCAGATATTTCTTTAAAATTATTAAGATACACGATACAGTTTTTAGTCATGTGTGTCAAGTTTAAGATGTATATTGTCTTGGATTACCGTGTTGTTAGCTATAAGATTTTGTTGTGAAACCTTCCAGAACACTGCCAGCTACGTTACCATCTAATACACTCTTTAAGTCTAGGTTTTGGACACTGAAGGAAGGTGACCCAGCGTATGTACAGAGTGTTTCTTAAGGTGCATTATGGTAGTGTTTGATTCATGTAACTGAGACTAAAGAATCATGAAAGATCTTTGTAAGGGGATGTTCGTATCATATGTGAACTCTTTAGTATAATTTTTCCTGGTAAAGTTTCAGGTGTGTGTGTGTGTGTGTGTGTGTGTGTGTGTGTGTGTGTGTGTGTGTGTGTGTGTGTGTGTGTGTGTGAGATAATAAATAATAATAATAATAATTAACGGTTTATTGAAAAATTCCGCAGCCCGAAGGCTGAAAATATACATTGGACAAAAATGACTTATTACATACAAAGCCATGGGGTAGATGGATCGTTTAACAAAAGCTTTCATTACTCAAAGAAGAAGGAACATGAATTTAACATACAAATTATTATAGTTTACAGTTGATGGCCCGGGCATGGGCTGGTCATTGAGACGTCTGCCTGATGTGGTGTGGTGTTCACGTGGCGTAGTAACTCATCCTCGGGTGTTGATATGAAGGACCTCACGTGGTCATTGAGACTCCGGGTGGTGTGGTGTTCACGTGGCGTAGTAACTCATCCTCGGGTGTTGATATGAAGGACCTCACGTGGTCATTGAGACTCCGGGTGGTGTGGTGTTCACGTGGCGTAGTAACTCGTCCTCGGGTGTTGATATGAAGGACCTCACGTGGTCATTGAGACTCCGGGTGGTGTGTGTGTGTGTGTGTGTGAGTGAGTGACTGGGTACTGCTGGTGTGGCTGGCAGAGGTCTCCACGGGTTCTCAGGTCACTAAGTGTCATGACCACCAAACACTGAGCCTTCCTCACGACGCACGAAGTCACACTCCACCATCATGACTTTTACTCAGTTTCCTGCAGTTACTCTCCTCAGATCAACCATCCCCCCCAACTTGTATATTCTTCTCGATTGGTTTATCATGAGAAACAAGGCAGCATTTAGCATCGTAAGTTTATACACACAAGTTAAAAGACATCTGATCCTTCTCTTATGTTTATGTCTGATCGTCAGCTGTTCTGGTGACGTCATGCCTTCAACAACAGCTGATTGTTGGAACCAAAACAAAAAACACACAATATAGCCATCTAGCTCGATGATCCTTTCCCTTCTACCCCCCACTCCCCTTCCCACAACAGCACTCCCACAACTGACACTCGCTTAACCTCCAACTCCCATAACAAACAACTCCCACAACCCCTTAGTCCCACAACTCCCACAACCCCTTAGTCCCACAACGCCCACAACCATCAATTCCCAAGAACCACAACCCCCACCTCACAACCCCCACAACCCCAACTCTTATAACCCCCACTCCTACAACTCCTACAACACATATTCACGGCCCCTAATCCCACAACACCCCTGGCACTCACAACCCCCCCACAACCCCCCCTAATCCCACAACCCACCACTTCATCCCTTTCACCTTTAAGCATCAAATTCTAATTCTATTTGAAAACCTCATGGATTTTTACCGTATTGAAAAACGGTATCAAATTTAGCAAAAGTGGCCCCCACAATCATCGAAGCACAATAATGTAATCAGATATGCAAATTCGCGTTTTATTTTGAGAGATAGCGAACAAAAGATTGAGGAGTATACACGGGTACGAAGTCGATTTTCCTCCACTGCCGATATTCCTCAAGCGAAAATAATCTAAAATTTGGAAGAGAGAGAGAGAGAGAGAGGTGAGGGTGTGATTGAGGTGAAGCAGGAGAAGGAGGGAGAAAGAAAGAGGTAGGGGTGGGGTGGGGGGAGTGAGGTGGGAGGAGGGGAGATGGGGGAGTGGGGGAAAGGAATGGTAAAATGAATTAGAGGAGGAGGGAAGAATGCAGGAGAGTTGGAAGGCGAGGATTAGGGGTGAGAGGCGAGGGGGATAGGGGAGCGGGGGGAGGGTGGTGAGGGGGATAGAGGGAGAGTTGGAGAAAGTGAGGGAGGAGGGAAGGAGAAAAAGATAAAAATTAAGCAGGAATAAATAGAGGGGGGCGAGAACAGAGAGAAAAGGTTGAGGGTATTGGGGTAAAGAACGGGAAGTTAGGTGGAGGGGAGGAAGAGAGAGAGGGAGAATAAAGAGAGAAAAATGAGAGGAAAAGAGGATGAGAGAGTGGCAGAGAGGAAGTGTGAGAGGAGAGACATAGAGTGACACAGGAAGTATAAGAGAAAAGGAGAGAAAGAGAGCGAAGGGAGAAGGGAGGAAGAAAGGGACAGAGAGAGAGAGAGTGATGATGGTAGAGAAAGAGACAGAGAGTAGGAAGAAAGAGATAAATAGACAGATC